>NC_054055.1:4240264-4412764 GCF_017639655.2 Falco naumanni | reverse complement strand
ATGAAACCCCAGTAAATGCAAAATTGAAGCCCTTTAGACACTCACTGAAAATTTCAGCAGACCTGTAGGGTGCGAGCTGTAAGAGAGATTCATGCCAAGGCATTTTTTTCGGGGGCAGCAGTCTGGGTGAACACGTGCATGGGTGCAATGAACACATGCATGGTATAATATAACATAAAATGACAGACTCATAGAGTGCTTTGGGCTGGAAGGGACCTTTAAAGGTCACGTAGTCCAACCCTCCTGCAATGAGCAGGGCCCCCTCCCCCCAGCCCAGGCTGCCCCCAGCCCCGTCCAGCCTGGCCTTGAGCCCTGCCAGGGATGGGGCACCCACAGCTGCTCTGGGCAGCCTGGGCCAGCGCCTCGCCGCCCTCACGGGGAAGGGTTTCTTCCTCACGTCCAACCTAAATCTCCCCTCTCTCAGCTTCAAACCATTCCCCCCTGTCCCACCGCTCCCTGCCCTTGCCCAAAGCCCCTCCCCAGCTTTCCTGTCGGCCCCTCCAGGCACTGGGAGCTGCTCTAAGGTCTCCCCGGAGCCTTCTCCTCCCCAGGCTGCACAGCCCCAGCTCTCCCAGCCTGTCCCCACAGCAGAGGGGCTCCAGCCCTCTGACCAGCTCCGTGGCCTCCGACGGGCCCGCTCCAACAGGTCCGTGTCCTTCTGATGCTGAGGACCCCCGAGCTGGACGCAGCGCTGCGGGGGGGTCTCAGCAGAGGGGAGCAGAGGGGCAGAGCCCCCTCCCTCGCCCTGCTGGCCACGCTGCTGGGGATGCAGCCCAGGGCACGGGTGGCTTTCTGGGTGTGAGTGCACATTGACGGGTCATGTCCAAATTTTCATCCACCAGTACCCCCACACCTCCTTGGCAGGGCTGCTCTCCATCCCATCCTCCCCCTGGCTGTACGGGTAGCAGGGGTTGTCCACATGTTGCTGTGCCATGCACATTCACTCCTAATTTTGGAGAAAAGAGAGGAAACGTTACAGGGAGCACAGCGAAGCCTTCTCACTTCAGATAAATTAATTGTGCCCATACTGCTTGGGTAAACAGTGTCATGTAAATATTGATGCCTCATATGTGGTCATGTAACTGGGGTGATACATATAGCCCTGACCCACAGAGAATGGCTTGTTTGATGCGATCAGTGTGATACAGTTTGGGGAAGATGGGAAGGATTCAGCCACATGAAAAAGAAGCTAAAAGCAACTTTGGGTTTGAGGTTGGTGACTCTTTAAAAAAAAAAACCCACAACAAAACACCACAACACAAAGCAAAACTAATCAGCAACTTAATGCCAGAAAAATTAAACCTCTAGCTCAGAAGCAATATTTTAAAACTCAAATACACTTCAAAGTCATCTGGGTATAGGGTTCCAGTGCAGCTCCCAGCATTTTGTCCTTTTCTCAAGCACAATCAAACCTTTGTGTTGTGTTTGGAGGGAAAAAAAGAGACAAACCATGCTGTTTGGAGAGTACTGGATTTCACTGTGCTCCTGTTTGTGGGGATGCTTTTCGAAGGGTACAAACTTGCCTGTGTCCTGTCTGTATGTGCATGCATGACAAAAGAGAAACACAATCAATTCGCACACTGATTTTAATAATTACCCTTTTTATAAACAGTCCTCTGAGGCTTTTATCTCTTGGACGTGGAGGAATTCCCTGGAGTGCATCAGCTGCCAGGGGAAGAGGCATTTTAACTGTCAGCAGCAACCCACTTTGGGGAGGATGCGCCTCGTGTTTCTTGGGTACCAGCCCCTTCCCTCGCCCTACATACATGTGTCTTTCCTGACGAAAACCAACCGCTCCAGCATCCGCTCTCATTTTGGGGTGAATCCAGGAGATTGAGTTATTATTGCAATGATCAGCTTCACTCCCCATTAAAAATCTCACTCCGTTTAGTAACTACCACTGGGCAAATGCTGTTATATCCCGTTGGCTGCTAGAACTGCTCTGTGCAAGCTCAGATGGATACGTACCTGGCAGCAGCGCAGAGTTATACCTTTCTTTACATAAACTAAAAGTCAATTTTCCCCTGGGGCAGAGGATTTTCCAGCACTTCAAATCACATCCGCCTTGTTTAGTCTCTCCTGCCTTTATCATTTGTTCAACAAAACATCTGTCTGTCCATCCCCACCGCGCTGCTGTACACCTCGGCGGGTATCCAGTGAGCTGGGGGAAATAATCCCGCGGTGGCAACCCCTGTGAAATGAAGTCATGGGCTCTCTCTGGCCGTGGGTCTCCCTTCCCCACCTCCCCCCAATAATATGTTTTGTGATGTGGATTTCTGTCGACAGAGCGAGACGCCCGGCTCTCTCCTCCTGATGAACATGTCCCGCGAGGACAATGATGGAGTTCCTGCGAAATTTTTACCACTGACCTTTTCTCCGCTGTGGAGCGGGAATGCGTCTCCCAGTGAAGGCTGGGGACAGTGGAGAGCATGTTATAATGCTGGAAAATGTGACTCCGTCTTTGTGGAATGCCATTCCTCCCCCCCCCCCCTTCTTTCCCTTTCCTTCTCTCCCCCCCCCCCCCCTTTAGAAAAACGCAGTGCTGAAAACTTGAAAATTTAATGCAAAAAATTGCTGTCTGCTGCCCCCCTCCCCTTCCCAGCTCCGTCTGAACAAGCAGCCAAGCTGTTAAATGCTTTTACCTGCTGTGTCCAAGTCAAAAGTTAAATAATGTGTGAATGAATGTGGAAGGAAAACAAGAGGCAGAGAGGGAGCGCGGGAGAGAGCCCCTCTTACAACAAGATAATTGTTACATTATGAGAAACAAATAACACGCTGCTCCTCTCTGGGTCTGTGTCCGTGACATCTTGACAGGTACATCTGAAGTTAATTACGTGCCTTTCGCTGTGTTTTGCTCCACCGCTGGGGCTGGATCCTGCAAACACGTGCCCCAGAGCATCACACCCTGGCAGCCAACGCTTGCTTTTCAGAGGTCAGTGAGTTTGCAAGCGGGGTCGATTTGCTTTCCTGGGCCATCACTGCTGCAAAAATGCCATTGGCAAGAGGCTGGGATATCCCAACTGGCCGTGCATGGTGGGTTGCATGCTGGTGTCACGGGACCTGCCTTTCACCCATGCCCACAAAGACAGGTTTATGGCTCCTGCTGACAGGAGAGGGCTATGTTATTCTTCCTAACTAAATAGTGCAGTTGCCACATCTTTTCTTCCTGGGGCTTGTTTGTGGCTCCCAGATGCTGGAAAGGTTTTGCTGTCTAATCCAATGCATTCCTCTTTGCATAGAGATGCTGGTTTAACCCTGCATGTTTCCACTGTTGCTGAATCTCCTTCACCACATCTCAGGTCCAACACTCCCTTCTTCTGCAAACCCTCCACCAGATCACCCATCCCACCTTCCTCCCCATGGGGGGTGTCCTGAGCATCTGAATTATTTTTAAGTGCTAGTACTTGCATCAATGTGATAAATGAAAGGGCTCTTGGTCCCTTCTGGACATGGATTCATCTCACTTGCATCAGCCACCAGATGTCTTTTGGTACCCTGAGCTGCCTCTGTGTTTGATGGAGAGTTTCTTGGAGAGCAGTTCATCTGTCTTCTTCCATGGCTGCATTTAGGAGAAGAGGTTGTTCAAAGTGTCCCCCTCTCTATGCTGACTGTGAGAGAAGCTGGACATGACTACCTCAGATGGAGGGGACATGCTGATGAACATGTTTGGTCAGATGTTTCCTGCCCAATGCATAGAAATGTGTGATGCACTCACTAAAGACACTAATTTGGTCTCCTCTTTGTTTTAATATTGCTTTTATTGCGGTTCACTTTCAAAGAAATGAGGACTTTGATGATGAGTGGAGGGGTGATATGGGATTTCCTTCAAACTCTTCCCCCAGACGTGCATTTGTCATGCTGGATCTGAATTTCTTAGGGTGCAAAGAAAGGAGATTGTACATGCATGGTACAAAAGGGTGATGCTTCTTCTCCTGCCCATGTTCGGTGGGATGAGCCCAGGGTCACCAAGGCTGACCCAGCAAAATGGGTTTGTCTGCATTGCTGACCAGGAGGACATCAGAAGATGAGCTTGAGACCTGATGGCCTACATGGCTCGCCCCCCTTGAGCTTACTCAAAAGTCCTTGTGGGGAAGGAGTGTGAGTCTGAACCTGTTTTGGCCCCTTCTGTCCCATGCATAGACCTATAGCAGTATCCCAGCAGGCTTCACACCCTCAAGCATCAGTTTCATGCTAGAAAACAACCACTCCGGTGGTCTGCAGCACAGCCCGCATATTATTTCAGACAGATTAACTTGGCCAAAACACACAAAACTGTTGTTATGTCTTGGGGCTGGGGGGGCAACATGGGAGCTGGGGGAAAGCCGGCACTGTGTGCGGTGTAGGGGGGATGTGCTCCAGACAGGGGCAGCCCTGAGTGGTGTGGACACCCACTGGTCCATACACCTTGGCCTCTGGGCCAGGGACACTCGCTAGGCCTCTGTTATTTGGCAGCATAGACATGATTTACTAATCCCACTGCTAGGAGCTTCTGTGGCTCTTCGTATTTTCTTCATCCATACCCCAACATTAGCCACAGCTCCCTGCGTGAAGACATCTGGCTATGTCCACACCACCTGGCTACACAGAGTGCAAAAGTGCTGAAGATTTTCCATCCACACTTCAAAGAGGCATTTTTTTGGACTATAGCCTGGTCCTGTGGACTGCTCTTGGTCAGCGTGTGGTGGGTGCTCCCCTGGAGCGGGTCTTTGGTTTGGGTTTGTTAGGAACTGAAACATCAATGCAGATGCAGACCCTCCCCTTGGAGAAATGTGATGGTGAGGAAGACCATGAAAAGCTCTCCCCTCCCAAGTCCCACCCCAAGCTTCAACTCTGAAGTTCAAATAAAACTAGCAACTTGAAAGAAAACCTCATCCCAAAGCTTCCCAGGGGCAGCTTCACCCTTGCAGCCGTAGTGAGACCACAGGCTGTTTGCTCTTGCTCGGGGCAGCGTACCTTGCCCTACTCTTTCACCGATGCTCAGCAGAGTCTCACTTCCATCTCAGACACCGAATCCAGATGATCTTCATCTGCCTAGAGTTTTTCTTTTTATTTGCACCCCTCTAACAATGATGTTACTATTCCCCTGGCCATCTTCATCAACACAAATGAATGTCTTCTGTGTCTTTTTCTCGGAGGATGAATTTTGATGAGTCCCTTCAGCTATTACTTTGAGGTACATTATGGATTTGCTATGATCAGTGCTTTCTGACTTTCTAACTAGGTTGAAAATCTCCCACAAAGAAAATAATCTTTTGCGAGTAAATAAGCATTGCCACACACTCCACAACAAATTTACGATCTGGATACCCTCAAGACTTCTAAGTAAAGACCACATGTATTTTTTTTTTCAAACATTTTATTTGGCAGGTGTTCCTGGAAGACCAGGGCTCAGCGGTGGGGTTGCAAACTGACTGAACAGCACCCGTAACTGTGCTTATGAGATGGCAAGCATTTTTAAGGCTCTTGGAGAAAACACCAAAGAAAATAGTTTGAAATTAAGTTGACGGTGCTTTCTCAAGATTTCTTTTCCCCCAGAGGCAAACTATATCACACAAGACTCTTGTCTTTCTATCGCTTACAGACAGAAAGGAAGGTAACTCATTTGATGTTCACTCCCCTGAGTAGACCTGCCTCTAGCCTACCATGTATTTTTAATATTAGTCCTAAAAACATTCCAGGTACAGTTCTAGATGTTGGAGGGATTTCAGAAATGCTTTTGTGCTGCATGCCAAAATGCTAAAAGCAGGGCTAGATTGTGTCATCAGTTTTCAATCAAGTCTCTCTGTGCCTCTTTTTCTAAGTTGCTAAAAAAGTTGCACATAAAATGGTGAGCAAAGACTTTCCATATAACTTAAAAAATGAGGTTCCTCATCGCAGCTGCTGTAGGTGGTTTTGGTTGTTCTGTGCAAGGACCTGGTCCTGTCTGGGTTCATATGGCAGTGGCAAGAAGAGGGGAATACTTTTGCTTGGCTTAGTTTGCACATTTGCTGTGTTTTGCACCAAATTTGATCATCATATTTTACAATTCCATCCCAGGCAGGAAATCTAGACTATGGATCAGTGGCTGCCCTAATTTTTATTGGCAAATCATGATCTTTATTGGTGGAATTATGAGCTAGCTGGACTTTACAGTCTTTGTGTAATGAAGCCAATATATTACTACTAGTGTGATGTTTTAAGGGTAATGTAGCAAAGAACAAAGGTAGCTTTCTTCTTGCTTTCCTTCTCTTTCTCTTTCTTTTTCTTTCTTTCTTTCTTTCTTTCTTTCTTTCTTTCTTTCTTTCTTTCTTTCTTTCTTTCTTTCTTTCTTTCTTTCTTTCTTTCTTTCTTTCTTTCTTTCTTTCTTTCTTTCTTTCTTTCCTTCTTTCTCTCTCTCTTTCTATCTTTCTTTTTTTTCCTTCTTTCCTTTTCTCTTGTTCTTTTCTCTTCCTTCCTTCCTTCCTTTCTGCCTTCCTTCCTTCTTTCCTTCCTTCCTTCCTTCCTTCCTTCCTTCCTTCCTTCCTTCCTTCCTTCCTTCCTTCCTTCCTTCCTTCCTTCCTTCCTTCCTTCCTTCCTTCCTTCCTTCCTTCCTTCCTTCCTTCCTTCCTTCCTTCCTTCCTTCCTTCCTTCCTTCCTTCCTTCCTTCCTTCCTTCCTTCCATCTGTCCGTCCGTCCATCTTCCCATCCTTCTGTCCTTCCATCCTTCAAATCATTTAGGTTGGAAAAGACCCTTAAGATCATGAAGTCCAACCATTACCTTAACCATACCAAGTCCACCACTAAGCCATGTCCCTTCTGCATTGACAATAGGTCAGTCACTCCAACATGGACACAGTCACCTTGACAAAAGAGCTCGGTATTAGAAGAAAAAAAGAACCAATACTGTCATGTTGAAGTGTTTTTTCTGGTGCAGCTGTGGTGAGAACTGCATCTCTACCCAGCTTGGTCCCACTGATCTGTGAGATGGAGGTCTAAGTTCAGAGATCACAGATGCAAAAGTAACTCCAGATTTTCTGTTGCATTTTACAAAGCAGAGATCCACATTTCCAAAAACATGCTGTAGACCTAGTGGTTATGCTAGTCTGAAATGGAAAAAGCTCCCAATTGCCCTTTGGAGCATCCTCTCTCCCTCTACTGACTATGGAAAAGCCAGAGGATCTCAGACAATTACTATAGCTCCTTAAAATTAGCTGGCGTGAATAACTGCCCTCCCTCCACCTCCCCTCAGGCTTTGCCCTGGAGAGTGGAATGAGGATGGGAAGGTCAAGGAAAGGAATAGGGACATGGGGTGAAATCATGGGCTTGGCAACACCCTCCGGTCACTGCTGGAGCAGGGAATGCAGTCCCAGCATCTCCATTTCTAAACCAGGATCAAACCCACTAATTCGCTCAGCAGTGATAAGCTTCAGCAGGACTTCGTGTTTCACTTCCAAAAAGTTAAAAAAAAACAAACCAAACTCAACTTTTTTTATGATTCTTTTTGGTGTTGGGTTTTTTTTTTTTTCAGGATGGGAGTGATCACAGTGGTGATACAAAGAATGAGAAGGATCAGACCCCCGGTGCTGCTGGAGGTGGTGCTGGAGCCAGAGGAGCACATCTGGCTTTTCAGCTCCTGGGATGGGTTGGCAGCACAAGCAGCAAAAAAAAAAAGTGCCATGTTTTATTTGTAAACCATGCAAAGTCAGAGTGGTGTCACCGCAGCAGAATAAACACTGAGTCCCACAATACCAGTTTTACGGTCTCCATCCAGACCAAAGCCTTGCTTTAATATTGCTTGCACATAATCTTCAGTTTGTAACATTTACCTAATTCCTTATTGTTAAAAACCCCAGAGGAAGAATAGGCTAGTCCTAACCTCTCCTGGACCGCAGCTCTGAGCTATTAATCTGTCATGTCAGCATATTTTATTAATACTGTTTTCCTGCGGATGATAGGTGGAATACATCATAAGTCACTTACCATCTGCTGTGTAAGTGCGTTGTAAAGTATCTTTCTTCCATAGATTATTGCTTTGATAGATTAGGGGTTTGTACAGCCATGATACCTCATCCCATCAATTTTAAGCTCCCAGGAGAGCCTTCATGGCTGAAGTATCTGATCAATGCAAAAGTCTTTAACAGCATCTCACTGTGGCTAGGAAAGTGCTATTACACCCGCTTTCCAGATGAGGACACAGCGTCCCGGTTTTGTGCTGCATTGCTTTAATTAAGAGCCTTTTCTCCTTCTCATCCATCCCTAGGCAATAGGGAGAGATAAAGAGGTCTAGAGGGGAACATCCTTTTCTCCAGACTGCATTGGGGAAGCTTTCTTAGAGGTGCCTTGTAGCATCCCAGACACGGAGACATCTGCTCTGCTCTTTTGGAGCTTGAGCACATCTACACCACCAGCTTTTATGGGCAGAGCTGCATCAGCGCAATGGGTGACATACAGACCATCCCAGAGCAGCAGCGTCCGTAGGAGCAAAGCTCAGCCAATGCTGTCAGAATCCACCTCACGCTGATTTAGTTGTATTTAAACCTGCATGCTTAAGTATAAAGAATGGAGTTAAAAAAACAGGGAGAGGCACCGCAACAGAAAAGGTCTATTTCCAGCCTAGAGAATGTATCTAAAGAAGGCGGGCTGAACTGGAAGTGTGCTTGCTCCATCCCACCATAACTGCAAAACAGTGTCACTCCCTTTCGTTGCGCTTTTTTTGCCCCCACAGTCACAGAGATGGGGAATCCGTGGGCAGCTGATACATCAGCGGTTCCCATTCTTTCCCCCATGATGCAATGTGTCCTGCTGGTGGCTACTGCCCCCCACCCTTGTCCATGACATAGCTGTGTCAGTGCTGTGCTCAGCTTTATTGAGTCCTTGCCTTGGTTCCTCCTTGAAGAGATGCCTGAAGAGCTGTCTGAGCTGGTGATAGTCCTGAGACACTGAACGGATGAGCTTGGCCCCAGGAACCAGTGGTTTCTGGTGTGCTGGACCTGCTGTCAGACTTGAAAACCACATGAACTGAAGTGGTGCTTTTGGGAAAATGCAGTCTTTCTGGAGGAGGGCTTGGAAAACAAGAGCTGATCAAAGGCCTGATTCAGCAAGATATAGAGCAAGGGGGACAAGGTGCTTTTGAGTGACATACATCTGGTAAAAGTTAAGGATTGTGGGGTTTTGTATGAAAGTATGCATTAAATGCAGTAAGAAATCCGGTGTGAAGAGCTCAGGAATAGATCAAACACGAGATACCCATGAGGATGGGGAATAAAGATGTCAGTCAAAGGAATGCGGCATATCAGCCTGTAGTCCAAGAGATGCCGAAGAGAGCATGGCAGTTGGGACAGGGCATTGCCTAGCTGCATTTTCCCTGCATCCTGGTCTCCAGATACCCTAAACCAAAGTACACCACCCCTCCTTGCTGCCCCTAAGGACTCGTCTCCCACACTTCAGCATGCTCAGCACTGCAAAGCCTTCATCTACCTGAAAGCACTTCAGCATGCTCAGGGTTAAATCAGATTTGGTATCCAACCAAGACCTGGCAGCTGAATTTCAGCCCAGCATGAGTTTTTACGATCAAATTATAGACCCCAGAAAAAGAAAAAAAATGCCAAAAAAAAATCCAGTCCGAGGTTTATAATGGAAATCATGACAGAGCCGTGATTGTAGTAGCAGGAACAGCATCACTGTAACACAGTCGTAAACTGGTACTGTCCTGCAGGGTATTATAAAAAGAAAAAAAAGGCATCTGAAGTGCACTTGGTACCCCCAAAAGGTCTAAGGAGGTGGGTGCCACAACGGGGATGGGGAAAGGGCTACTTGCCAAGATGAACTTTAAAGATTAAATCTCTCCCCTGGTGCAAAATGGCATCCACAGCGTCTCCGTGGCCCCATGTTGAGGGAGGCGAGGTGCTGAACCGGCCCCTTTGCAGGGCTCACACCAGCTCTTTGCACCCCTGAGACGGGGAAAATTAAACGTGTCCGTTTCCAGGATGGACCGCTGTCTACATGCAGATAAACTCAAACTATATTGGGCTAAGCAATGTTGGATTACAGCGGTTTTTCATAATGTGGGTCTAACAAAGTGGAGGTGCAGCCTTTTCCAACATTTAAGTAGAAAAAGAAGTAATAAAGCTTCTGGATCTCATCTTTATTATTATCTGGCCATAAAGGGAGGCAAAGCATTTGTGAGCTGCTTGCAAATCCCAGCTTCTGAACTCCTGCTCTAGATCCTGGGTTTGCAACAGTTTTGGTCCATCCTTTCCAGGACCTCTTAAAAAGATGGAGCAGAAATGATGTTTGGCTCCAGCAGAAAGTGAAAGCCGAGAATGATACAATAAAGGAACAATGGTCACATTTTATTGCCTTACTCACCCATGGTTTCTTGAGTATGACTTATGGAAGCTTTGATTTACACTGGTGCAAGCTTTATCTGCTGCTGTCTTGGCCAGCTCATTCTTAATACCGAGACCTATGGGCCTCTGCTGACTTTCTTGGTTAAATAAATTAAAGAAAATATAAACGTTAATGGAAGCCACTTTATTTATGGCTAGATTGGAGCACTGTCTCTTACACCATGGGTCCAATCCAAAACCCATTAATCCAAAGCCTACTGACATCCCTGCATCAGGCACTGTCTTTGGGCTTTTACTTCTCACTACGGAAGGGGCAGTTAAAAAATAATTTTAAATAAGATTACATTATCCCACGAAAGCCATTCTGCACAAAACTTTCAACCCTTGGCACCTCTGGGGAGGCAAAGCATTCAGGATATTTTAGTGGCTGTTGTTTGAAGGCTAAAGATACTCCTTCCACAGCAATGCCTCCCCTCCTTTTCCTCTCCATGCCAACCATCCCACCCTCTAAATATCTCCGCGTGAAACATTTTGCAATGCATCATGCGCTGTTTGTGGCCAAACACATTTTTGGCTTTTCTCTGTGATACAGAACCTCCTTCCAGCTCTTCAGACACTTTCTCAGATTGTTCCTTGCCAAACCTTTAATTCTTTGGCCTGGTCAGATGGGAGAGAGATTTCTGCTGCTTTCATGATCATGATCATCATCATCATTATTATCATTATTATTCTTCTATTGCTATTGTTTATTCAGAGATGCTTTCTGCCACATGTACTTGGATAACTGCTGGCTTGCCATTCCAGTGTCTGCCATAATGCATTCTGGTATTCTCCTTCGCCTTGCCCCCTCTATTTCACCTTCTCCAGTTCAAAAAAATCCCACCAAATAGCCCCAAACCACAACAAAAGCAAGAAAACAAATAACACCCCAACAACAAAAGCACACTT
This sequence comes from Falco naumanni, assembly GCF_017639655.2. Classification (NCBI taxonomy): domain Eukaryota; kingdom Metazoa; phylum Chordata; class Aves; order Falconiformes; family Falconidae; genus Falco; species Falco naumanni. The sequence goes on along the minus strand of NC_054055.1, from coordinate 4,401,509 downwards.
GCGTGCTCTTTTTGTGCTGAAGACCAGAAGAAAGGAGCAGCACAAAATGTTAAAAAAGCGGAAAAATATAGGAGTTGTCCCACAGAGTACTTGGATGAGTCAGTAATTGAAGCTGTTGTGTTTTCACATGGAAGTAGCAAGTTCTGGGTGATTTTTGTAGCATAAAGTCTTACTGTTATCACAGCTGTGGGAGGGATAAAAGGAGCAGCGAGGAGGAGGATCAGCTCCTCAGTGAATATGAATTATTATACTTTATTGAGGCTGCAGCTTTTCATGTCTGATCGTGTTCTGTTGATATTAATAGAGCTTTTCCACTGAGTCAAGTGGGGACTGGATTCAGCAGCTGAAAGGCAAGAAGAGAGCATTTGGTTAGACCTCCACAGTGGAGAGGGATGGGGAATCTACCCAAAATGGTTACAGCATCAAGCTTCCAACCTCTGTGTGAGCATAAGTGCATCCTTTGGGATGGCATCCAGACTCGGTGGGTTTATAGACAGCATGGTCCTTCCCTACCGGGTCTGTTAAAGCACATGCACACCCAGACATGGTATCCCTGGCTCTGCAGGATTAGAAAGCTGCCAATCTAACAGATCGAGATAATTCAGGGAGGCCTGATGCCTTTGTATCCATGTTCAAAAATAAAGAATAGTATTTATATTGCAGCAGTGGTGTTTGGGGGCCCTGGCTTGCTTTGCTCCAGGCAACTTGTGTGCACGTAGTAAGAGGGATTTTGTACCTAGGACAGTCCACTGTCCCCAGGAGGAGGATGGGAGAGGAGACAAGAGCAGTGAACCTGCACACAAGCAAGTGGGGAACTGGGGAAATCCAAAATTAACCCATCCATTTCTCTCTGACATCTGTCATCCCAAACATTACAAAGACGACATGCCAATGCTGACTCTCAGTACGACCCTCCACACCACCACATGCCTCCAGCAGCTAAGCTTGTGGCGTCTTGGTGAACTTCATGGGTCGTTGAAGGGGGTTTACCAAGCTGGTGCACCATGCTCCTATAGCCCAGCCTACAGGCCACATCTGGGGACTGCTTGCAGTTTGGTTGCACTGTTTCTTACTGAATTAGGATAACAACCCTCAGTTCCGGGGAAAATGGAATGTTAGGCAGGTGGGCTGGGGTGGGATGTCCCAGAAGCAGCACTATAATCCCACCTAGGTCATGTCAGCATGGCCACCCTCTGCCAGGCACAGACTCTAGAAGCATCCAGAATTCTCCTTAGACCCATCTCACAGTGCTTGGTGATGAGCAAGGATGGAGATGGGGTCAGAAGAGGGGATTTTGCATGGTGCTTTCAGACTTTTGTGGCTGCTCTGCATGCAGCTCAGCATGGGAGAAGTCTGCTGGTATTTTGCCTTCCTCCTTTACACATGTCAGCACTGGTGGGCTGCAGGGATGTGGCCAGGTAAGGCGGCCCAGACAAGGCCACATTTCTCCTCCCCATTACCTCACCTTTATGAACTCCCTATAATCACCCTGCCAAGCCCTTGACTTTTTGAGCAAAGTGACAAATGGCTTTCAAATCTGCCTTGCATTTTGCTGAGGAGAGAAGGAACTTCATTAACATTTACCCTGCCAATTTTCTCAACTAAAATAGCTTGGTGAACTCTGTAGACTCCATGCAGTTAAGTGAATAAGTGATACGTAACAGTCTATGTTTTTCGAGAGCAGGATAGTGTCTGAGCGATAGCGCAGCAATGCTACAAAGAGGCAAAGGAAAAAGCGCCTCTCTGTGGTTTTATGCCATCCTTTAATTAACCTGTGGAATGGCTCTGGAATAAAATTCAAGTAACTCAGTGCCTAAGTCAGACCCTGAATCCATACTACATCCTCAAAAGTGCTATACCTTGCTCAGCATGTATTTCACAAAATTTTTATGATGGACATACTCCATCATGGAAGAGGAACCAAAGCCTGTAATCAGGTGTTTGTAGGTACACACAAAGCCTAACTGAACTGTCAAGGTGGAAACAGAGAGAAATCCCATCAGGATCAGAGAGAAATCACTCAGGAAAAAAAAAAATCTCTGCTGACAACAAAAAGGACTAATCTCCAACAATTTCCTGGCAGTTTTACATAAAAACAACCAAACCTGGGTGTTCCTGGGAAAGGATGAAGGGTTTTCATAGGAACCCCTTGAAGACCATTCTTTAATAAAACCAAAGGGAAGGGAAGATAACTCAAGCTGGTTGTCTTAAAAATATCTTAAGGATATCTTAAAGGATGCCTAAGAAAATCGGAGACCAGGTTTTTGGAAGCTGGGCTTCCGGCAGAGCAAGCAGATGAGCAACTTTGGGTCACCATAGCTGTGATCCAGCCAGGCAGGTTTTTAGGAGAAACTAGCACCCTAATTTAGAGAAGAGCCATGTATTAGAGGGATATAAATGGGGTGTGGATGCTTGAAAATTAGATCCCACCTGAGCTGTCCAGAGGAGCTTCAAATTTACATCTCCAAGAGAGGTAAGGGGTGAGCGACACAGATCATAGAATTATAGAATCATCTAGGTTGGAAAAGACCTTTAAGATCATCAAGTCCATCTGTAATATTTTTTTGTAAAAATATAAAAACCTGGTGTTAACTATCGTTTATGATTACATAGAGCAGAGTGTGTCTGGGAGAGGTTTTCCGTGTCCAAATGGTTCCAGGCTGAGTTTCAAAGCATGGTACCTTGTCTGATACCTTGCCAGCTCTTGTCAAATTAGGTCAGAAGGCGATTATTGCCATTAATCTCCTTGCTGTCCCAAATCTCCATCAAAAAGCTCCTTTTTCTCACAGTTGCAAATAGAAATACTTGGCTAAACTGAGGCATTGTGGGTTCCTTTGGGATACTTCCCCCAGCCTGGGGGTTGTACAATCTCCACTCAAAGCTGTGGATTGCAACTAACCAAGGTGACCCATGTCCCATCTCGGGTTTGCTTTGTTTTGCCTTGTCTGAAAATGTTTCTTCAGCAGAGCAATTCGTGTCTAAATCTTCAGACATGTTCAGCCCCTTTGGTCACAGCTGGGTTTGCAGGGGTTCTCAGCTCCCCCTTAGGCAACAGAAATCCTGATTTTGCAGGATGTTCACACAAACAGCATTCAAATATCTGCCCAGGAGCTGTGGCAGCAGGATAATAGAATCACAGAACCACAGAAGGGTTTGGGCTGGAAGGGACCTTCAGGACCAGCCATTCCCACCCCCTGCCAGGGGCAGGGCCCCCTCCCCCCAGCCCAGGCTGCTCCCAGCCCCGTCCAGCCTGGCCTTGAGCCCTGCCAGGGATGGGGCACCCACAGCTGCTCCGGGCAGCCTGGGCCAGCACCTCGCCGCCCTCATAGGAAGGATTTCTTTCTATTATCTAATCTAAATCTCCCTTCTTTTAGCTTAAAACCACTCCCCCTTGTCTTATCGATACATGCCTTTGCAGGGCTGTCTTGAGCCCTGCAAAAAGTCTACCTTCTTTTCTGCAAGTCAGTCTTGTCTGAAAACCTCTCCAAAAGCCCTTTGGATAACCTGGCCCTCATGCTGCCGCGCACGAGATGTTCCCAAGACCCACTGAGTCAGAGCAAAACCTGGCACAGCTTTCTCCTGGTCCCTGCTTCCCATCACAGAGTCTGAATGAATGTCGGGATCAGGGACTAGATTAAAAATGGGCAGAAATAAGGAAGTCTAACAAATGTCTTGCTCACAGATGAGGTGTTTTTACTCTCAGCCAGCATTTACAAAGTTGGGACCATAATGGCAGACACTCCGCTGAACATTTTACAGTATTCCTCCTATTCCAAAAAAACTATTCAGGCGCTTTATCCCTTCCAGTTGGTTTCCATCTCTCCACTCTTGCAAATCACTGTTATCAGTTGGCCTCCTCTGTGAGGAGGACTCCAGCTTCAACACCGCAGCAAAGGAGGGGTTACTGGACTTCTTTGTAGGGAAGAGAAAGCACTACCCCACCCTGTAGGGATCACTCAGCTTTGGAGAGAGGAGCTGACAGCTGTTTTTTATTAGGATGGAGGCCTTTAAAAAGCAGTGTTGGAGTAGGGGTGGGACCTTTGGTCCGGAAAGGAAGCATGTTCTGCTCAGTCCCAGGGCTGGAAGGTTGGGCTTGCATGGTGTTCGGCCAAATGGCATAAGAGTCAAGAAGCTCTGCTTTGTTTTCCTTCTGGCTGGTGAGGGGAGCTGGACTGGTGCAGTGGGACAAGAGTTGGCCACTGCTGTGGCTGGGACTGGGCATGGACTGGGCACTCCTACAGCATAGGTGATGAGTGATGATATTAAAGACAAGGTGAAGGAGACAAACACCACTGAAACTCAGGGAAAATAAACTGTTGGCTACAGCTCTGAATCCTGCTCCTTTGCAGGCATATAAACAGGTTGTTAGTGCACAAAAATCCCTGCTACTTAAGGGCAGGGTAGGGGGAGAAGAGAGGGATAGTAAAGCAGAGCTGTGAGGCTTCGGGCTTGCATTTCACCCTGGAAAATGCTATAATCTTCTGCAAAATGTCTGGTGGGGGAGAGATCTCAGGTTGCTGTGATCTTCCTGCTTTACAGGGGTGGCCTTGCATGCCAGAGGAAGGACAGAGTGGCCTCATCCCCTTTTAAAGCTCTCTATCCCATAGGTACAAAGGAGTTTGTATATAGCCTTTGTAAGATCTAGTCTCCATCACCAGGGTTTGGGCACTACAAGGAGACCCATAAAGTCTTCACTTCCCTCTGACTGCATCTTCTTGGGACAAACCCCTCATTTCTATTATTTGCCTTACAGCTGCTGAGACATAACTGAGCTGCATCCCCTCCATGCAGGTGGTGGTGTAGCTGTGGGCTGTGACAGATGCTCACACATTGCTCCTCTGCACCCCAGTCCTTGCTCCGTGCCTGCCAAAGTGTATTCTTGTTCTAACCCCCTGTCTGGCTTCAGAGCAACCTCCTGTTAAAAAAAAATAATCCATGCATCAGAAGCTATTTTCCTCTTCCTAGAGATGTAGCATTTCTCCCTGGATGCTGTATGGACAAGGAAGGGCCATATCCCATCTCATACCAGTATATTTACCCCTCAGGGGTACCAATGCTTGCTATGAGGCAGTCCGGAAAAAACACTCAAGTATAATGCACCATTCTTGATGTCATTTGGAGGAACCTCAGTTACTGAGTCATTACTTTGATATATGCTCCTGCTCTTCAGAATTTTGCAAAAGATTTTAGCATCAAACCATCTTTGTTTGTTCTTCCTGCCAGAAGAAAAAGCATGTGGCTGAACACTCAAAACTTTTACGATAATGATTTTGGTTGGTTTTTTTTTATTAGGTGGAGAAGCCTTAAAAAAAAAAGTCCCTATCAATGCTTGAAATTAAAACTTAAGAGACCCAGTGGAAAACTTACACCTGCTTCAACTAGTATCTACATAGGGTAAAAGGCACAAACCTGGTCACTGACCTATAATTTATTATTAATTGGCATTGCTCACCAAAAAAACACTCACCAAAGTCTGGGCAGGGGTTGGGGGACCTAAAAGAGATGTTTCCCAGTGCAGAGTGTGGATGTGGTCACCCTGTTTTGGGCAATGGAGCTTAGGTTTCCATGCCAGTTGTGCGTCGGGCCAGTAAATAGCCACTAGCCCGAAGTTATTTATATTTATAGCTGGAGCCTGTGTCTGAAGATGGACAGAATACCTGTTGAAAATGGAGGAATGGCATCCTGTCACGGGGCATGCAGTCAGGTGCCTGGCACCTTCCAGACACTGGTCCCCGTTATATAATTTAAAAAACCCCTCCAGGACATTTATCAATGGCTCCTTTGACTGTCACATGCAGAACACACACTAACGCCGGGTGAAGTGCTACCCTAACCCCCCTGCGGGTGGGATGGCTTTCGTGGCTCATTCATAGCACATCTTGAAACTCACTGATAAAACTGTAATACCACACCCCACAGCACACATAACTATGTCATATTAATAAATATTTGCAGAGTGCCACATCTTGGCACAGCCCTTTAGAGGTTTTTTTAAATAAAGGAGCATGCCCCCCCTGCTCCGGGAGAGCTTACACTCAGGTCCTGGGTCTGCCTATGTGTCATGCTATCCTAAGTCATCTGTGGAGGGTCTTCCCCTCTTGCGGGGAGATGGAAGAAGAGAGGGTAAGGAGACACATGCATAAAAATGAATGATAAACGATACTACCGAAGGCAGCGTGGGTGGGCTCAGGGCATTAGTAATGCACTATTCCTTTTTTGCATCTATATAGTTGATAGAAATCCAGGTGAGCTCCTCAGCACCTGGATGGCATCCCTCTCCCAGTGTAAGTGTTATGGTGCATGTAGCATCAATCTGGTGAGGTCTGCAACAGAATTAGGACTTTTGCAGGGGGCTGCAGGACACATTCCTTCTTGCTTCTGAGTTACATGTGAGGCCAGGGACAGATGTAGCTTTGGTCTGGGTGGCAGGAGTCTCACCTGTGCTGCTTTGGAAGTCTGATGTCTCAGCTCTGTAGGCACTCCTGGTAAATCCTGCAAGGACTTGCTGGCAGATTTGGGAAGGTTTCAAGTTTTGGAGGTTACTGCATCTGCTGCAACAGATGACAACAAAGACTCATTTTCCAGCCCAGTATCTTTCTGACATGCTAAAAAAAATTTTTATACCTCCCCAAATATATTTCTAAAAATTGACAAGAAGATGATTTTCCCAACATTTCTGTAAGTCTAGTAATTAGGTCAATTAGCAAATGCAATCCAGACAATATCATCCAAATGCCTCCACTTCTAATAATGGGTGGATACATCCATACCCTACATAAAGCCCGTGTCTTTGCAGGCTGCGAAAACAAAGAGGGTTGTTTGCTCAACAACCACTTGTTTCCCCTGGGGCTTATATGCTTTTGGACAGCCCCAGCTCTGGTTTATTTATTGTCACACTGGTGTGGCCGGTTCTTTTTTACAAAAAACCCATGGAAAATGGTGAATCAATTTGTCTTCCGCCGATGAAAATGGTAACAGCTTTGACCCACAGAAGCAGCAGGAAAGATAATGATTGCTAAACTTTTAGATTTAGGCCCCTGGTTCAGCACTCAGGCACTGTGAAATAAAACCCCACGTGCACACCAAGGCAGCTCCCCACTTCCCAGGTGTCCATAAAGCATCCGCGCTGTGCCACCAGACCCACACCCTGCTGTGTGCATGAGGAGCCGGAGACAAAGACCCACAACATTTCGGCAAGGAATACCCCTGATTCATCAAAGCACTTAGAGCCCAATGTGTCACACAGAGATTAGGAGGATTTAAACATGTGCTGAAATATTTCGGCATATCAGGGCTGGGGGTGGAGGCGGCTTGTCTGTGCATGAAATTGTCTCAGATTAAAGGTTTGGGCTGGTTTTAAAGTTCCTGAAGCTCTTCCTGAATAACTTCCTATATGCGTGTGGTTAGTCCAGAGCATGTTTACCCTATATCCTTTATGTATACATCCTTTCTCACTAGCCTTCTGGTTTCTTACTCTTTATCCCACCTTTTGACTTCTATCTCCTATGCCCTTCTGTCTTGATGAACACCATGGACAAGCGGCTCTCATGAACGCCACAAGGAGTAGATACTTGTGCTCCCAGTGCCATTTTTTTGTAATGATTCCCCGGCACGTTGTCCCCTCGCAAGAAACCTTTAAAAACTGTTAGGGCTCAAGACAACCACGCAGACTGGAACCTTCTTTCCTTCTTTCCATAGCCCTTCTCCCCACCATTATTTCTGGACGTTCAACTCTCGGCACCGATATTTAGACCGTGAAGGTCTGGTGATAGGACTTGCCTTGCTGTGTGGTGTTTGCACGGCTCCGAGCACAGCAGGTGCCTACTGCAAAATCAGGAGTATATAACTACTGCTACTTACTGCTGCTGCTCCTATTGATTAATAACAACTTCGTTTTCCCAACAGCCCTTTAAAGATTAAGATAATTTGGAAAAAGGCTGTTTATACAGAAATCAGGGTGTTTGCACAGCAAGCCGGACTGCAATAGATATTCCAGGCTATTTCCCCATGTAAATAAGTCCTCCTTGGAGAACTCTGACAAAACCTCCTCCTCATAGGTACGTGTTTCTGGGGGGCAGTGGGGTGGGAGGGGGGCTGGGGAAATGGGTCTTGAGAAGTTTGAGCACTTATGGGCAACTGTCACACAAAGAAAAATGGACATACTGTGCAAAGCTGCTGGCAAAACTGGGTCTTAAACAAGTAATATAGCAGCCTTGGGAATTTGGGATTGTGTATACAGGGTTCTTTGCAGTTCACTTAGGAAAGCCCATTAGCGACTTGTGTATATGAACGCAATCTTTCCGGCACAGGGACACGTACATAAAAATATTATCCTATATAATAGCTGTTCCGAAAATAGACCTTTAGGAAATTTATTCTGAGTCTCTTGGTCCTGAGACTAAAGCATTTATTCTCTTCTTTCCTTTCACCTGAAACCCATAATTAAACTGCATGATTGAAATGACACTGGTACTTTTGTAACCAGCATCCAGTTGTTCACAGCCCACAGCTGACACAGACGTCTTAAATTCAGACTCATGAGGCTTGAGGTTGAGAAGCCAGTGGTGTTTTCTTTCTCAAGGGTTTTTTTCTTAACTCTTCTATTTCTTTTTCTCTTTTTCTTTTTCTTTTTTTCGTTTTTCTCTTTTTGTTATTTCTTTTTCTTTTTTCCTGTTTCTTTCTTCTTTTCACCTTTTTCTTTTCTGTTTCACTTTTTTCCTCTTCCTTTTTTCCTTTCTTTTTTACTTTTTTCTTTTCTCTTTTTTTCCTTTTTGCTCCTTTTCTTTTTCCTTTTTCTTTTTTCCTGTTTCTTTCATCATTTTTTCCTTTTTCTTTTCCCTTTCCCTTTTTCTCCCTTTCTTTATTCCTTTTCTTTTTTCTTTCTTTTTATTTCCTTTTTCTCTTTTTCTTTTTATCCTTTTCTTTTTTCCTTTTTTTTTTGCTTTTTATCCTTTTATTTTTCTCCATTCCCCCCCCCTTTTTTCCTTTTCCGTTTCCTTTTCTCCTTTTCCCTTTTCTCTTTTTTCTTTTTCCTTTTCCTTTTCGCGCCTTTTCTTTTTTCCTTTTCCTTTTTCCTCTTCCTTTTCTCCTTTCCTTTTTCTGCCACGCAATCGCCAATCCTCCACCCCCGATACTGGCGTGAAAGCGAAAATCAGATCCCAACATCTGAACTTTCCACCGATAAAAGTAAAAGACAGGTCAAAGAGAGAAAAAAAAACAACTCAGACTAAGCTTGGGCAGCCCGAGGGCTGCCAGCGGGACGCGGTGAGGCAGGACCCAGGAGCGCGGGCAGCGGTCCCCCAGCCCCGCGGGAGGAGCAGCCCACCTGCCAGCCCCGGGCAGCAGCAGCAGCGCTGTGCCTTACCGGGGAAGGGGCCGCGCACCCCCGGGCTCAGCACCCTCCGCCGGGGCAGCCCTTTAAAAGTTTCCGGTGAAAACACGGAAAACACGAACCGGCGATTTTTCCTGCTAATCATTAACCGCTCATTAGAATAACGCCCCTCACGACGGCGGCACCGGCTCCAGGTCCCCGCCGTCCCGGGGGGTCGACGCCGGGTCCCCCCCCCGGCAGCGCCGGCCGCCCCCGCGGAGCCGTGCGGGGGGCGCTGCCGGGGCGGGGGGCGCCTCCCCGTGCGCGGAGCCCCGCGGAGCCCCGGCCCTGCCCGCGGGGGGATCCGCGGGGCGCGGAACGCTCCTCGCCGGGCCCTTTGTTATGCTAATCCGGGCTGACATCACGCCGCATATCAAAGCCGAGGGGGCCGCATATAAGGCGGCTCCGCGGGCCGCCCCGCCAGAGCAGCCCCGGCCCCCGCGCAGCCCCGCCGCGCCCGCGCAGCCCGGGCGGAGGTAAGCGGCGGGCGGGGGGTGGGTGTGTGAGCCGCTGCCCGGAGCTGTGGGAGGGGACGATGCCCCGGCCGGAGCCCTCCGAAACGCCGAAGGTGTGGGGGTGGCTGAGAGCAGGGGGTCTGCTGGGAGAGGGGAGAGCAGGCGGGAGGCTGGGAGGCTGCAAGGGGAGAGCCGGGGGGGATGCGGGGAGAGGGGAGGCTGCAAGGGAGAGGGAAGAGCCGGGGGGGATGCAGAGAGAGGGGAGGCTGCAAGGAAGAAGGGAAAGTCGGGGGGATGCAGGGAGAGGGGAGGCTGCAAGGGAGAAGGGAAAGTCGGGGGGATGCAGGGAGAGGGGAGGCTGCAAGGGGAGAGTCGGGGGGATGCAGGGAGAGGGGAGGCTGCAAGGGGAGAGTCGGGGGGATGCAGGGAGAGGGGAGGCTGCAAGGGAGAGGGGAGAGCCGGGGGGATGCAGGGAGGTGGAAGATACGGTGCGTGCAGGGAGGAGAATTGGAGGCTGCATTAGCGACCTGAGGCCCGGTGGGGTGCAGAAGAGAGGGGGGACCCAAGGGCTGCAAGGGAGAAGAAGACCTGGAGGGTGTAGAGAGACCAGAGACCCATGTGCTGCAGGGGAGAGGGGAGACCCAAGAGCTGCAAGGGATACTGGACGCCCCGAGAGCTGAAGTGAGAGGGGAGGCCCGGGGGCTTAAAGGGAGGGGGAGATGCAGAAGGGTGTAGGGTATAGCCTAAGATCCGGGGTCTGCAAGGAAGAGGGAAGATTCAGGGCTGCAAGTGTAAAGGGAGATGCAGGAGGCTGCAGTGGAGAGGGCAGACCAGGAGACCGTGGGGTAGCGGGGACACCCAGGGGTTACAATGGTGGAGGCAGATGCAGAGGGCTGCAAAGGAGAGGGGAGACCTGAGGGCTGGAATCGGCTCCCCTCACCCCCCACCCCCCCCCCCCCCACCCCCCGCCCCCATTCCTTGCCCCTGCTTCCCATCCTTACTGCAGGTCATCTGGGGATGCACTACCCCTAAACCAGGCTCCGGTGCTCCCGGGGAGAGCTGCAGGCTGGCGGCGGGGGCAGGTGGATGCCTCTCCTTCTTGGGTGGGAAAGTTGCAAAAATGTGAGATGGATACTCACATGTTTTTATGTACTTCGTATTGCGCTATGCCTGGGACCGGGCTCTCAGAGGTGTCAGATAGGAGCGTTTTCTGTCTGCAAGAGTGGGGCTGGCTGCACAGAGGCTCGGGGTGAAGAGAAAAAAGCCTTGAGCTCAAAACAGCTCCGTTTTTTAGGAGTCCGCAGGCCACTTGCTGCTGGTTTGATCAGTGACCCAGAGCTCTCCAGAGCTGTAAACATCACGTCTGCCCCGAAGAGTCTCCCTCCCTCCCCTCCCCTTGCAAATTCCTCTTGCAAACGTAACCTGTGCTGGGCTAAGTGGAAAAAGGCATTATTACCTCCCCAAATAACAGGGGTGCGATTGCAGGCCAAGCTTGCAGCTCTTGGGGGGTGCGGGGGGGAGCGTTAGATCACTTCTATTCATCCCTGGGGGCTGGGAAAAAAAACAAACTGTGACTTTTTCAAGGCAAAGGGCAAAGCAGAAGATGATGTTGGCTGATCAGGGTTAGCGAGAGGGGTTTAAACCATCTGAGGCATTTTACACCCAAGTCTTGTGTTGTTCAGCAGTTCACGGGAGGGAGATAAGGGGTCTGAAATATCTAAACAGACACTAAAAGTCACGGGCGGGATTAGGGATTGAAGGTTTCCAGTGTGCTTGTGCTGGGGTGGGAAGAAAAGAGCTTCCAAAGATGAAAAGATACAGAAATATCCTGAAACAAGAAGTATGCCTGGATGCTCGTGGGAGCACTGCCTTCAAGGGACACATCAAACCCCAACCCGTGTGGGCATTAAAGCAAAACAACCCATGGCGATGAAATCCTGCCTCCCTTGTAGTCAGCCAGAGTTTTGTCTCGGACTTCAAGGGAGCCGGGAACTCGCCCCTAGAGGTTATTAAAATCCTTTGTAATAACAGCACTTCTCTGGTAACCCTTTACACCAGGCGCTGGGGTTGGGATAGCCAAAAAGCAGCCTAAATGGAAAAATACACTGCAGATGGCAGAGAAAACAGTCAGAAATTTTCCTTCCCCCCTCCCCAACCCAATTGCTCCTCAAACGAGGGTATCGAGGCAGAAAGCTGCAGCTGGGTTATATCCAGAGCTGGGGGTCAGGTGGGACATGCTTTTCCCAGGGTAAGGGGTTCCCCGAAGTGATGCTGACTGCTCCACCCGTTCCCGGTCCCATCCCAAACCCCTTTGAGGGGGAGACCGGGGGGGGTGGGGGGGGGGTGGGCGGGGAGAGACCGGGGGTGTGTGTGGCAAGGGGGGGATGCGTGGTCACAGCTTGGGGATGCCAGCGTGCCGTATGATGGGCTGTGAGAATCCAGAGGTGCAATGTGGTGGGCAGGTTTTCCAGTTTATTTTATTATTGGCTTTCTCGTGGGGTGGGAAACCACCGCAAAGACCACAAAGAGCAGCCTGGAGCGGTGTCTGAAGTGAATAACTGAAGGGAAACCCATTTACTGCTATTAATACCACTGCTAAAATAAGCAAGCTGTGCCCTGGAGACAAAGAGGACCCCTCTAAGAATTTAAGTCCTGCACCTGGTTTGTTTATCTGTTTGGACTGAAGAAGGGAAAAACAACAAAAGAAAAAAAAAAAGGGGGGGGGGGGGGGGGGCGGAGGGGGAAATCTTTGAGAGCTTTTTGTCTCCTCCTGGCTGCTCTCCAGAGACAGAAATGTGATTTTATGTTTACGAAGTTGCAGCCCTTTCCTTGAGCTCCAGGTGCCCGAGGACTTGGAAGAAGTGAGAGGCAGAGTTAATGAGGTGAGAAGGAAAGCAGAAGGGAAAGAGCAAAACACATTTGTTGTAACAGATCAGACCGAAACATCTGCAGGGCACGGGCACCTGCGTAAAGTTGGGAAATGCACTTTTTATAATTTGTCTTCTCTGCAGGAAAAAAAAAAGGGGGGGGGGGGGATAAAAAAAGAAATCTGGAGAGAAGGAAGGGAGAGATGAATAGCTGAAGATTTGGGCTCATCTAAAGATATTTTTTTTCCCCTTCTTCCCGAGCAGTTACACAAACCTTTTGGAGGGGGGGGGGTGGTAAAAAAGTGAAGCAGCGAATGAAGTCTTGCCATGTGCAGGGTTAAATGGAAACACACAATCAGACCATAACTCAGGGTGTAATTCAAGCCATACGGTTTGTCTGTCTGTTGACTCGAAAGGTTGTATCAAGGCTTGGCGAGGGAGGAGACTGAGAGGGAATAATCCAAACTTTTTCGTGATTCATAAACCACTCCTTTGCAATTTGGATAATAGATCTCTCTCTCACAACGACTCGCTGAACTTCAGAGTTAACTGTAGCTTGTGCTCTTTCTCTCTTTCCTTTCAGGTTGTTCATCTCTGAGGACGAGCAACACCCAAACTGAAGGGAAATACATTGTGCAGAAAATTAAGAAAACTCATTTTTTTTTCTTTGGAGAAGCTGATTTCCTTCAGCAAGTGGGGGACGGTGGAGAAAATGAAGCTGAGTCCGCAATTCTTCTTAGCTGGTTTTCTGTCTTTGATTCTGCAGACGGGACTTTGCTATGGGATAAAATGGATGTAAGTACCTGGCTATCTATCTGCATTTTTAAAGTCTGTGTAGGCATTGCTGGTTTCATACCCGTGTTTGCAACTGCTGTTTGAGGCACACTGTAAAGCCGTTTAAAGAGCAGTGAGTGCTGTATTTCTCCAGGCATTCATTGATTTCAAGTGTGTGTGCTAGGGGCTTGTGCTAACAATACGTCTCCATCTTCTCGTCAAAAAATGCATGATTTAAGCTTGCTTTTTCTTCTCATTGATACCAAAGGAAAGGCATACACTTCAACGCTCACATGAGCCACTTAATGCAGTTTCTAGCGTTAGCCCCTGCCACTCTGGGAAACTCTTCCACTGGGACCACTGGTCGTGCTGCATAGGAGCTGAGAGCAGGAGGCAGGCAGCTAAGATAATGCCACCAATCTCCAACCACAGGGGATGCTTGACAGATAACGTTTTTTTTGTGGACCTTTTAACCTTTGGGTTTTGTGAAGGGTGTTAAAAATGGAGGGGGGGGGCAGGAAGTGGGGGAAGTAGGATAAAGAAATATCAAGGAACGTGGTCAAGTCTGGATCGAGTTTCCTCAGAGGTAATGTCACTGCAAACAAAGTGAAAACATCACTATCATTTCTTTGCTTAAGCAAGCAATCAATTAGTTGCTTACGGCAAAATAAACAAACCCCTTCAACACCCATCTGGTTTCATGTCCTCGATGAGTGATCTGTCATTTCTACTCTTGTTTGAAGTTGTGTGCAAAATAAATACGGGGTTGTGGGCTTAGCCTCAAATGAGCATCTTCTGTAAAAGAAAAGACACAATGAAATGCAATGCCATTCTGTTGTGTAGGGTATAGTCGAGGTGAGGATCTGCAGGTTAGGAGGGAAAACTGGGACAAGAGGTTCCTGTTTTGTGCCTCCTTCTGCACAGCATCTGTGCTACATCTCATTCCCATTCCACTGTCCCAACAGTTGTCATTTGAGTCTCTCCCCATGCTGCCTTTTATAAAGAGTCTCTTAAATCTGGATATCTGAAAATTAAGGTGTCTTGTTGGAGCCAGTGTTTTCACTGCTCTTGCATGCAGCTGAGGGGAGAGAGGACCTTCCAGATGGTGATTTGTCCTCTCCAAAGAGAGACATCCAACACAAATGTCCTCTTGGAGATGCCATGCAGGGAGCTGGTTGAAACCACACATCCACCTTTTATATGGATAAAAAGAAGCAGGGTGAATCCTTCCATAGGGTGTTTAAATGCACGTGGTCAGGCAGGAGGAATAGTCACTTACTTTAGGGCATCTTTCATTTGCTGTCTCCGTACTCTAAGGACCACCTTGGAATTAGAGGAGAGTCAGGATCTGATTTGCTCTTCACTGTCTTGGCTTTATACCTCGTAGCAGTCACCTCTGCTAAATTAGATAGCCCAGCTCTTTCTTTCTGCCAGCTTCCTTGAGTATTTAGGCTCTCAGATCTGCATACATCCAGAGTCTTGCACAGGGCAGGCATCTTCTCCTGGCAGGGCATTTAGCAACATGCCCATGGGCTGACAGAGCCTGGACTCGCTTGTAACCTTTATTTCTATGCAGCACAGAAATAAAGCTGTTTTGTGGCACCCTCATTCATCAGGCACTTATGTACAGACCCATAACTGAGCAGAGGGGCTCGCTCATGTGCTTGGCTTTAGGCTCTTGCTTAAGCAAGGTGCTAAATCCCAAGCAAAGGGCTTGGGTTCTTCCAAAGGGCAGGGTGAGATGAGCTTCAGAGGGAACCTGATAGCATGGTGACAAGCCATAGACATAAAAGAAGGCTGGAAGGCAGGGCAAGATCCCTAATAGCTTTGTTGGTAAAAGCAGCCTTTCGGCTGGTAGGTGGTTAAGCTGGGAGAGTTGCTTTTGGGGATGGGGTAGGGGGATAAGAAGCTGGAGGAAAGAAGGTGCAGTTGCTGCTCCTCCCCTTCCCAGCAGACATATCCCTTCTATCAAAAAGCAATTGGGAAGATGAAAGCTGGGATTAAAATGGCATTTGAAGCATGAGCTGCATCCAGATGCGCTGCTGGGGCTCCCCTCACACCTGTTTAAAACCTGACGGAGACCTGCACTCCCTGTCCCGGGGCACTTCACCACTGGGATGCTGCCAGCTGGGATTTCATAAAATTATGGGTTTTTTTTATTTTCATTTGCTGTTTCTCCTCCCTTTCCCAGCACTGTTTTTCTATGGAAAAATGGGCCAGTTTTCCCCCCTTCCGCATCACCTCTCTTCCCTGCTGCAGCAGCGCTGCGCTGCCATCCTTGGGGCTAGGGGAGCATCCTTGGAAATCTTGTAGGTAAATTCTTGGTGGACAGAGACTGATGCTACCAAATACCGAGTAAATACCTCAGAGCTGCAATCCCAGCCCTGGACTCACATGCTGGGTGCAGTACAACCAAACCCTGCCCCTTCCCACTTGTGCTTATAGGTGGAGGGGCAGAGGAGGAGAAAAGACGGGATGAAGAGGGAGGAAAGTGCTATGAGATGTTTTC
This sequence comes from Falco naumanni, assembly GCF_017639655.2. Taxonomy (NCBI): domain Eukaryota; kingdom Metazoa; phylum Chordata; class Aves; order Falconiformes; family Falconidae; genus Falco; species Falco naumanni. The sequence continues at coordinate 4,385,534 of NC_054055.1, read as the reverse complement.
AGTCATGGGCTTGTCTCAGCAGCCTGCCTGCTGTGTCGTTGTTGGCATGGTGCCAGAGACAAACTTCAAAGAGGATTTGGGAAGGGAGGGGGAAGATAAGGAGGTGGCTTTTGCCAGCCTGGGGAAGAGGGAGTGACTGATATGAAAGGCGATAGGAAATTCAATTTTGATTCAGTGTGTGATGTAATTGCGGGGGGAGGGGGAAAAGAAAAACACACTTTCCAGCCGCTTAGGACTTCCCTGTAACACAAATATCCCTTGTAAATTAGCAAAAGTGGGGAGAACGTAAAAGGGAGCTATTTGTTTTATTTTATTTGGCTTATTTTTATGAGTTCTGTGGTCCAGATCCCCAGCTGCTATAAATCGGCACAGTGCCCTTCCCTGCCATGGAGGCGCGCACCGCTGAGCAATCAGCGCAGTGCATGGATGGTCAGCATCTCGTAAACCAGCTCTTGCTGCTGGAGAAGCTTCATATTTTGGCCTCTTCTATCCAAGTTCCAGGGAGCTGCTCAGGTGTAAAGTCAGGGTACAAACAGATCTTTGCAGGATCAGAGCTGTCATGGAAAGGCAACCTTTCCATTCAATACACATGAGATCCTGAGTCTTATTTTTGCATGCAGGTTTTTGGGAAACACTTTCCCATCCTCTTTTGGAGTTTTTTGCATCACTTTGTGGTCCTCAGTGCTTGTTTTTCATCACAGAGGCTGGGGAGGTGAGGCAGCTGTCAGTTTCAGTGGGAGATGTCTTAGGGCCAGTGCATGCAGGAACTCTATTGCCTTATCTATCCCTTGCACATCCTTTAGCTTTCCTAGGAGGGCTTGGGTTTGGCCAAGCAGGTTGCTGAAGCAACTTGTTTCTGTAGAGCCGAATAACAGATGAACACTAGAGGGAGTTGTGGCCAGATGTGCATGCTGCAGAGGTCTGCAGATGTTGGGATGTCCAGGCAGAGTGGCTTTTGAGGCACTTCTGCCTCCCTGGGCGTTGGCATCTCCTTTGCCCACAGGCCAAGACACAGATTGGGCTGTCCTTCTGTATTGGGGCTGGAGCGCACCCGCAGTCGGTTTGCTGGGGGCAGTGTGACCCGCTGGGGGGCAGGGGGCTCTGCAGGGGGTCTGGGCAGGCCGGGCCGAGGGGCCGAGGCCAGTTGTATGAGGCCCAACGGGGCTGAGTGCCGGGCCCTGCCCGTGGGTCACACCAGCCCCCCACAGCGCTGCGGGCTGGGGGCAGGGGGCTGGGAACTGCCCGGCGGGGAAGGGCCCGGGGGGGCTGGTCGGCAGCCGGCTGGGCATGAGCCCCCCGTGTGCCCAGGTGGCCACGGCGGCCAGCAGCGCCCTGGCCGGTGTCAGCAGCAGCGTGGCCAGCAGGGCCAGGCAGTGCCCGTCCCCCTGTGCTGGGCCCTGGTGCGGCCGCCCCTCGAGCCCTGGGCTCAGCGTTGGGCCCCTCACGACCAGACAGACCCGGAGGGGCTGGAGCGTGTCCAGAGCCGGGCAGGGGCTGGGGAAGGGGCTGGGGGAGCTGGGGGGGCTCAGCCCGGAGAAAAGGGGGCTCAGGGGGGCCCTTCTGGCTCCCTACAGCTGCCTGGCAGGAGGTTGTAGTGAGGTGGGGTCAGTCTCTTCTCCCAAGGAACCAGTGATGGGACGAGAGGAAACAGGCTCCAGTTGCACCAGGGGAGGTTTAAATTCGATATTGGGAAGAATTTCTTCCATGAAAAGGCTGTCAAACACTGGAACAGGCTGCCCAGGGATGTTGTGGAGTCCCCATCCCTGGAGGTGTTTAAAAGATGTGGAAATGTGGCATTTTAGGACATGGTGTAGTGGTGGACTTGGCAGTGCTGGGTTAACTGTTTGACTTGATCTCAGAGGTCTTTTCCAACTTAAATAATTCTATGATTCTGTTGTCACCTTCAATGCAAGAGTGTTTGTAAAGAAGCCAAATGCAGCAAGTGGGCTTTTTTGCATGGCTTGCAGGAGCAACCCATGACAGCGAGTGGTGATATTAGGAATCCCATCATTTTTAGGTGGATCTTGGTCACTTTGGGGAGTCCCTGCCTATGCCTGTTGTGGTAGCCTGGATATGCCCCATGCCCTCTGGAGCCATCCCTAGCTGAGTGCCTTTCCCAGCTAGGATAGGAGGTCATCCTTGCTGCACAGTTCCCCTGGTTAAATCACAACCCTTCAGGAGCGAAAGGGCGCATAGCCGTGCGTTTTGATGAACCCAGGGATGTCCCTCAGCTCACCATCCTGGAGCAGCACCACAGCCTTTCTGCAGCCAACAGAAAATGGAAGAAAATGGAAAGATTTTGTGTTTCCCAGCAGCGCCTGCTTCTCTGCTTTAACCGGGACGGGGGGAGCTAGGACACTGGGGCACGGGCGCCTGCGAGGAGACCGTCTGCCTGGCAAGGGGGCTGCTAGATGAGCTGCTGTGAAAGGACTGCAGGATGGGGACGGCAGGAGGGGAGCAGGCTGGGGTGAGGAAGGAGGGGGGACAACAGCTTTGAAGTTTGCTCTTCGCTCCGTAGGCAGCTTGGGAAAACTTGACAAAGCTCCATGGCCTTCCTCGGTGCTCAGTGAGCCAACTTGCCGCTGGCATCGACTTCAGTCGAGCTTGGGCTGGAAGTCAATGGCCTTGTGCCCACTACTGCCAGCGCTGGATTTGGCACCGTATCTGAAAGCAGCTCTTATTTTAGGCTTTTACTTCAGGGTTGGTCCCTCCTCCCCCCGCCTCCTCTCTATTTCGTTTTGGGGTTGTGGCATTTTTGGTTCGGGTTTTGTTTTTGTTTGGTTTTTTTTTTTTTTTTTTTTTTTTTTTTTCTATATAAATCCCGCATCTCTGTTTGAAAAGGCTTTGCAGAACCAGTGGAAGCATTTACCAGGGGATGTGGTGGCTTTCCCAGAGCTTGTGGTCCCCAGACCAGGACTAATGCAGGGCATGGTGGCAGGGACATGGGCTGCCTCTGACTACCAGGAGCTTAGAGAAGGTTATTGTAACAGTCCTGCAAGCCTTTTCCAGTTGAAAACCTGAGAAAATGAGGCTCCTACAGATTAAAAACCTTCAGTGAGATCAAATGCAAAAAACCACCCCGTCTCTGCCTCTCTTTATTGAAGTTTATCACACACTTTGCCCTCCACAGCCATGCAAGTTTGTCTAGATCTTTTTGTTTCACTCAAATCCCTGCAAGATTAAAGGGTTTAAGAACAGGCATAAAAAAGAGAGTGTCTTCGCAGAAAGTAACGTGGGAAATTTGGAGCAGAAGTTCATGGTTTCACCAGTAGTCCCTCTGTGAGACCTTCCTCTGTCACATCACACAAGGGAGCATGGGGAGATGCCCTCCAGCGAGAGCCCATATCAGAAAAAGATGAGATCCTTCCACCTTTTAAGGGTGTTTTAAAGGGCACGAGCGCTTCACTGCTCGATTCAAGCAGTTTTTCTCCCTTTGGCTTGACCAGGAGCAGTGTCTTACTCACAGCCATCCTTGTAAGCCAAATAATGTATGGCTTTCACTGATACCTGCTCGGACCTGAAGGTACTTCTCCCAAGCTGCTGCTCCTCCTATGAATAGTCTTCTCATGGAGCCCAGATCTGCAGGATCATACCTCTCAAAGGCCCATACCTCTCAAAGGACCCAACACTGCAGAGCATTCATGTTTTCAAATGAATTTATTAACTGCCTGAGATAATTAAAAGAGTAAACGAAAGTCATAATCCATCCATGCATCACATTTCCTCTGTAATTACGTTTATGGTTTGCTGTCAGTATCCATAACTTCAATCGAAAGTGCTGATATGCTATATATAAAGCAGGAGATGTTTGGTTTGGAGCCTGTTTATTTAAAGGGATGGGTCAAATATGTATATTAAAAAAAAAAACCAAAACAACCGCCCCTCAGTTGTCCTCAGCTTTCTGGAGAATGAAGGATGGGGCAGGAGAGTCAAGGGAGGGGAGCATGACGTTAGCAGGAGGAAACAGTGAAAAGCAGCATTTATAGGGTGTTAGCAGGTAAAATCCCCATGTGCTTCTTCTCAGATGAAGGGTATGAGTCCCAGGAAAGATGTTTATCAGAGACTTTTTTTTCCCGATTTAAGAACTAAAAGCTGTTCTTCTAACTACGCCCTCGAGGGCTGCTTTATTCTGGCTGGCTGTGCCCCTTTGGCTCTGGTTCCCCTCCCAGTGCTGGTGGTCAGTGGAGACTGGGTGGAGGTAGGATAGCGACCTGCCACTGAACCCTGTCATGGACAATGCTCTTCTGGGGGAAGGTGATCTCCTTTCCTCTGCCCCACAAATGGACTTTGTTCCCCAACAATGTCCTTTGCAGGTGGTGGGCATCCCTCTCTGGTAGTGCCAGAATTTGGGGAGCAGGGAGGGTTGGTGCCTTTCCACGGGGAGGGTTTAAAGCGACAAGGGGTGGAGAAGGCATTTCTGAATGCAGGGTAGACTAAGCAAACCTGGGCTGCCAGGGCATGGGCTAGATGACCTAATAGGCCTCTCACATTCCTGATCTGTGATTTATAAATGCACTTTTTGGTCTCGGCAAGTGACTCCAGTAACTGTGAGTTTTCTTTTCCATCTCCATTACCCTTTACTTTTTCCTCCCGGTGCTTGGAGATGTTTCCAATTATAGGTTCTCACAAGCAAAGGCATGAAGTTCAGGCCTGGGAGATGTTCAGAAAACACCTTCCTGAGTCTCGCATTTTTATTCTTGGTGGGTTCCCTGGAGCTCGGCTCATTTGGTAGGAAACAGCCATTGCTGTCATTTACTGCGTTCTCCCCAATGGGGCCGTGATCTTTCCTCTCTTGACCATCTGGCAGATATTTCTCCCTGTTCCATGAAGCAAACTTCTTTTTTGTTGCATTGTAAATCTGCTTCTCTAATGGTGATCATTTCAGGCCATCTGTAATAACATGATCTTGTTGTATCACATCCCCTTTTTTCACAATGGGGATGAATTTCAGTCTGAATTCGACTCTCATCCCAACTTGTAGGTGGTTATTTCTGCTGTTCCTGACTTGTCTGTAATGGTGAGATGCAGGTGCCTCAGTGGAGGCTTCCAGGTCCTTTAAAGATGCCAAAGACCTCTATACAGGATTAGAAAATGTGGTACAGGACCTAGGAAGTCTGCATCCTTCTGGAGGGCCAGGTGAAACATCCCAAGACCTCTGAAGTGTCCTTTGGCACCTCTGATTAGAAAATTGAGGTGGTGCCCCATAGTACAGCAACTCTCAGAGACCTGGAACGTTCCTCATTTGCCCGAAGTCCAGGCTGTGAAGCTCTCTCATTTCGTGTGCCTCACGCTGCCTGCTTATTTTGCTGCTGGGACATACTGTGCTGGAGTATTTATCATTTCTGCTGTATTAGTGACGAGCTGCATTGGCCTTTTGCCTGATTTGCATTTCAGCCCATTCCTGAGAGTTGCTGATAGGCTTTCTGGGATAAGTTTTCACAGGTTTCTGGTGCCAAGTACTAGGGGTTGGACACATCTCACCCAGCTCTGTGTCTATGCAGTCCAGATGTCTGCATCTGAGCTTGGTGCCTGAGTTCCCTCTATAGACAGTGCAGAAAATGAGCACTTCTGGGGTGTGATGTTTTCCTACTGTAGATCTCAAAAGCACATCAGGCTAATTACTCCCTAGACATGGCTTTTTCTTTCCATGGGCTGAAGAAGGCCCCTGAAGGACTACCATAAGACCCACACTGTAGAGGTTTGCGGTCAGGTGACATTCACACTGTCCAGGCTCATGCCTCTACTTTCAAGGACATGATGTATCTGAGATACCTGAGTACCCACAGTATCACCCACAGGTTTTGTCTCCACCAGCTCAGGTCCAGCACTGGTTCCCATCTGAGGCAGGATGAGCTGCCTTCTGGAGCTGCCCCTCTCAAGACAAGGAGCATTGCATGAGCAACAGCATGCAAGGGACTGAGATGAACTACAGGGCAGAATTCTGACATTTAAATACTCCACTTTTTCCTTTCCCTTGAAATTCACTGGCCAAAACTTCTATTCGCGGTATATTTAATGGACCTCTTTAAATATATGTATGATGTATATATTTACATGACTAGCAGCGTGGTGGTTTCCCTTCCAAGTTTACCACTGATTATCTAGTGCCAGAAATGCCAAACTCTAACCACCTGGGAATTTGTCAGTGCAGACCTACTCAGCCCCAGCAAGGATCGTAGCTTTTCCCTGCTGGAAGAGCAGTTGGGGTTAGCAGTTATGCACAGCCCAGAGAGAACTCCAACATACACAGCAGCTGGTTCAAGCCAACCTTGAGGGAGCTGGTGGAACATAGATGTGTTTTCCTGAAAACCAGAGATCAGAGCTAAGACCTCTGATCTTGGTTAGGGCTCAATTTTAGCTCCATTTCCATCTCATTTAACTTCTGAAGGATATGGATGTTACAGTAATAAAGTGAAATGCACCCCGAAATGTGTCTGCTAATAAGCCAAACTAACCAAGATGGCTTAGGATGAAACTGAAAGGCAACACATTTAACAAGGAGAGAAGGAAATATGTGTTAAGGCAGTTGTGTTGCCAGGATCAGATGCCAGTTACTGATGCAGCCAGCTAGAAAGTTGTTTTATGGGAATGAATAACATTTATGACTACCCTAAGCAGGTCATAAAGATACAGAGAGAGTTACACACCAGGCTTCTGCTGATCGCTGTGGGTGCTTAGGGAAGAAAAGCACAGCCCTGTATGATGCATGGCAGCGTTTTTTGCCTTTTTACCTGGAAACATCGGCAATTGCATGCTAGAAGAACCAGTGGGGTCTTTGGGGTGTTGTTGGTTTCTCCCGTGGTAACATAGGTGCTGATGCTGGTGGATCGCCTCTCAGTTTTGGTCATGGTACTCTCCCTGCATGTACTGTCATCGTGCTTCTGCACTACATTTTTTGAGATTAGAGAAATGGACTTATCTACGTGCAACAGTGATGGAACTGGTGGAGGCCCTTGGCCTTAACTGTAAGGGAAAGCATCTGTCTTGCAAACTTGGTGGCTTTTCCCTAGGCTATGCAGGGGATTTTCTCCATAATTAATTACATGACATTTAGCATAATCCTTAGAGAGTGTGTGAGACAGATGCTGAATGCAAAACACTGATAACACCAACTTCAATTCCCTCCCCCCCCGCCCCCCCCCCCCCCCCCCCCCCCCCCCCCGAATACCACAGTCTTGGAAGATCCAGCTTTCTGTTATCGTGGAACTGATGGGTCATTTTTTACTCTGTTGGGAGGTCCATCCTTTTCATTCTTCAGAAAAAAATCTTTCCATAAGGATTTACACATTCAGTCAACTTGGCATATGCCCCAGGAGCTTTGTGCTCCCCTAGACGATGGAGAGAAATGCACGCTTTTGGAGGGTGTTTCTTCCCACCTACTTTAAACACCTACTTCAGATGAGATAAATCACTCTTCGTAGTTGCCCATCCTTCTCACCAGCTAAAACTAAGCACCTATTTACAGGTAGATAAAGTTAAGTCAGATGAACACAGGCCAAAGCATTCACTGGGTTGGAGGTAGTGGAGAATTTAATAGTGACCTGAAGATTAACTTTTTTGCAGGTTTTAATGCCTTTTTGCATGTGCTTGTCTCCTCAGAGCTCTGTCCAAGACTCCTTCAGCTTTGGCCCTGAATCAAACCCAGCACTGCAAGCAGCTCGAAGGCTTGGTGGTTTCCCAGGTGCAGCTGTGCCGCAGCAACCTGGAGCTAATGCAGACCATCATCCAGGCGGCACGGGAAGTGATAAAGACCTGCCGTAAAACTTTCTCAGACATGCGGTGGAACTGCTCTTCCATTGAGCTGGCTCCTAACTACCTGCTGGACTTAGAGAGAGGTAAACTGCACTGCTGGCTTGGCCGGGGACGTGAGTGAGTAGAGTCAGCCAGTGTGTGTATGCGTGCTGGGGTTGGGAAGGGTCTTGCTACCAGGGGCGACATGGAGAGCTTGCATAGCCTAGTTGTCCTATTTTCTGAGACCATGTTCATTGTTACGGTGCCACTCATGCCCAGGAGCTCTCAAGGCCAAGACCTAGTCTCCCTCAGCTCTTACAAAGCATGCCACCAGCCTGGTCTGCTCATCTCATGGTTAGGAGGACTCATGCTGCATTTGCTGACAGCCATGGAGCTGTTGTTCAGGGCATGCAGGCTTGTCAAGCAGCACACGTTACACGTGAGGCTGCAGTCAGCTTTCATGGGCCAGAGCATCCTTGCATGCTCTTGCTGCAGGTCTTTGTCCTTCCACCACCTGCCCCAGCTCCATGCATGCCAGCTCCATGACCTGCCAGCAAGCTACATTCAGCACAGGGGGAAAGGGCAGTAGGAGAGTCCGTGGTAGGGGCTTCTTCATGTGCTCCAAGAGCAGATTATACCACAGTGCACAAGCTGCATAAGTCCATGTGCCTTCTTACCCTGCTGGGATGTTGCCTCATGCTGAAGAGCTCAACTAGGAGGTGTGCCTCAAGCTGGTGATGCCATAGGAGGTCTCAGCTGCAGTGAGTTGGTGTGTTTGCTGCTCTGTTGGGCACAGATTGTGTAGGTCTCTTTTGGAGGAACATTTGGCTGTCCCAGGAGGCTGAGCTGGAGTTCTTGTTTCTTCCAGGCACAAGGGAGTCAGCATTTGTGTATGCCCTTTCTGCTGCTGCCATCAGCCATACCATTGCCAGAGCCTGCACCACCGGGGACCTCCCTGGCTGTTCCTGTGGTCCCATCCCAGGTGAGACACCTGGACCTGGGTATCGATGGGGAGGATGTGCAGACAACCTCAACTATGGTCTTATCATGGGGTCCAAATTTTCAGATGCTCCCATGAAGATGAAAAAATCAGGATCACAAGCCAATAAACTGATGCATCTGCACAACAGTGAAGTAGGGAGACAGGTAACAAAACCACGAGAGTTATTGTAATTGTACAATCATCTGTAGTGGTCGGTTGCTCTGTAAGGTTCAGTGCCTCTATCAGCTAGCGAAAGGAGCAGGTTTCTCCCAGATTGCTCTGAACTCCTTTGGCCTGCTGAAGACTGTGGCTTTGTAACTCACTCTGGGAATCAGGAGGTCCTGAATGCTATTATCAGCCCTGTATAACCGTGGGTGGGAAGTTCATTGCCACCCTTTCCACAGCCAAGGATGGCTCTGGCTTGCTTACCCCAGGAGGTGTGGTAGGGATGGTTCCCGTTGTGCTCTGCCAAGGGCGTTGCACAGGCGAATTGCTGTGTAAGCGTGGAGGATCATCATCTGCCAGACGCATCCAGCAGCAGCTGCCTCCCAGCCATTCCTGCAGCCAGGAGGGCTGATTTTTCCTTTTCAAACTGCTTCGCTAGTGATTATTCCCATATCTGGCAGAAGCCGCTTTTAACAGCTTGCATCCAGTGGAGGGATAATGCTTACCATGTGCAGTGCTTGGTGTGCACCGAGGTGCAAATCCCTATCGCAGCCCTCCATACAGCTGGAGAAGTGGGTGGAGGACTGTAAAGCTGACCCCTGCACCCATCTCTGGGGCTGCAGCAGCTCTCTAGGCTGGTCCTACTACACAGCTTGGTCCTTCCAGGCTGCCTGTGCTTGGACACTGGAGCAGAAAAAACATGGAGCACGTTGAGCTCATTTGCAGCTTACTGTGTAGCTACAGGCTGAACTCCCCTTTGCAGAGCACAACCATGCCGAACTTGCCTCCCCTGGGTTTTTTTCTCTACCATTCCCACTCTATCTGGATTTCTTTTATTTTCATAATGTCTTGAGGTTTTTTTCATTGCAATGGGCCAATTTTGGTTTGGGACATTGCATTGCCATGGCTGGTGCATTCAGCCCTGCCTGGCAGCATCCTACCATGTCAGAAATGAGACTAGTGCAGAATCAAAGTAAAAGGCTCCTTTAGCCCCATGGCCAGCAGAAAGGCAGGGTGAGGGCACCCTGAATTCATCAGAGCTTTGACATCTCTGTTACCCAAAGCCGCAAAGCTGCTGGAGGCAGAAATGGATGTTAAATACTTATTTAGGGATTGCTTTGTTTTTCAGCTCTTTAGGTATTTAGAGGGTGGAAATGCAGCCCTATATTGTTATCTGACCAAAATTCAAAATACTCTTCTGTCTGCTGGCTGCAGAGGTGCCTTGGTGAAAGTAGCCCTGGGCTGATAGTGATCACCGAGGCGCTGTGGGATCTCATTCCCTTTGCCCAGTAGCTACTTTAGAGTTACTGTGCAGAAATCAGAGCAGCAGTCCTTTTCTGTAGCAGTCCCTGCTAAGAAAGTGCCTTCTTTAGCAAGCTTGTGGGATGTTCAGAGGTAAGAGAAGGGCATTTCCTAACTCCTGCATTCCTTTTTGCAGGTCTTGAAAGCCTCTCTTGAAATGAAATGTAAGTGCCATGGAGTTTCTGGGTCATGCTCTATCAAGACCTGTTGGAAAGGCCTTCAAGAGCTGCGAGACATTGCATTGGACCTCAAAAACAAGTATTTATCAGCCACCAAGGTCGTTCACCGGCCCATGGGCACACGCAAATACCTCGTGCCAAAGGATATTGATATCAGGCCGGTTAAAGAGACAGAGCTGATATACCTGCAGAGCTCACCCGATTTCTGCATGAAGAATGAAAAAGTGGGGTCACACGGGACCCAGGACAGGTGAGGGTTTCTGCAGCAGGTGCTGACTGCACTCTGAGTCCCAAAGAGGGAAGGGGCAGAGGGGAACATGTGAATAAGAGGCAAATAACTGGGCTGGTAGCACATGCGTGCAGGTAAAGGACATCTCTAACATACAGTATGGTCTACAGATGCTTAAGCCTGCTAGTGGTGGCTGTGGCCAAGACAGGGCTGCAGCCACCTTTTGCATTATACAGGCAGGTACAAGATACCTTTTGACATTTCCCAGGCAGCTCACCTCCACGGGAGCTTGTAATGATCAAGCAGCTGCTTTATGCTGTGTTGAGTCTCTCCAAGTCATTTGTTGCAGTCACTGCTGATGTGATGGGTTATTACTCTACTGTGAGGCTCCTCTAAGTAGCCAAGTGTCAACCCAATTAGGACCAGTGCTCCTAAGCAGTCCTGAAAAAGCTCTGGAAACTACGAAGGTGATTTTTTAAGATTTCTTTTCCACTGCATTTTAAAAATCCAGTATTGCTTATGGCTCTGCAGAGGAATTTCATCATCTCATCGATATTAGTGATTTAAAGTCATCATACCCAGCCTCCACTGGGCATGGTGCTGTCCCCTTTCACAGGCAGCAGACATGCCTGTCTCTTCCCATCATCTGTTTAATTCCCTCCAAGAGAAACAAATTCCACGTTTCAGCAGTCTGAGCATCTCTAGGTGGGCAGCAGACCCTTTGACAGCCAAATAGTTGTGTATATCCAGAATTTTGCGGAATTCCCAGAATTTGTGTTAGGTGGCTGCAATGGCTGGATTTCAAGCTGTCTCATTACTTGCTGCCTGCTGGTTTGGCTTTCTTCAGATTGTTCTCATAATTCTTTGCTCTTTGTGTTACTTTGTGGTGGAGACTCAGACAGTCAAGTTGCAAGGAGCATGCACCTACCCTTTTGTAGGTTGTCTTCATTTTAACTCTTGTTGGTCGTAGTGGTATTTGGATCGCTTAGGTTCAATGGAGAGAAGGTTTTGCTCTAGTGGAAATGAAGTAAGTGATGGAAATGCATAAAAGGTATTCCCTGGATCCCTTTGATTCATATGAAGTTTGGTGAGGGGACTTCAGAAGCTACCCTTTGGCAATGGCCATTTCATCTGGAACTGCAACTCTGTATACAGTACATCAGCATTTAACTGGTGGAGCTGATCAGGAAATGACGACAGTTGAGTAAGACAAGTGTGTCCTTTTTGTCTTCTGATGTTTTGTGGTAGTTACAGTTTTGTATCATCCAAAACCATTGGCTGGACTGCTCTGCAGCAGCACTTACCTGGCAGCTTTGTGGTGGGAACACCAGGCTGACGTTCATCACCAGCCCAGTGGTGGAGCAGTAATTAGCAAGTGAAGATGTTTATGAGTCACTGAGGACTGCAGGGAAAAAGCATGTGTTGTAACTGGTTTCTGAAGGAAAATGTGATATGAGTGGAAGCAATGTTTCTGTGGATTTGTATGGATTTTGACAAATGTGTGTCTTGAAAAAGACCTCTTTGTTGTACCACTCAGTTTTGTAATGAAAAAAATTGTGGAAGCTATTTGGAAATTAGTTTTATAGGAATTGTGTGAAATCACAGGTTGTGTCAAAAATAAGCTGAATCTGTTACAGATTTGCTAAGTAAAACATTTTCCACAAACTGAAATCCTTTCAATGGGGAGGGAGACATGACTTCTTCTTCATCTAATTTCATTTTACAGCAGATTTTGCCTTTTTATCCCAGCTAGGGATGAAAAATATGTCAAAGTCTTGAATTTGTTTATTATTTTTTTTTCTTCCAAGGCTAGGAAAATATGTATCGCAGGCGTCCGTTTATCCCAAGCTGGGCGACAGCAGTGATTGTGAGCAAGCCAGGCAAGGGCCTGTGGGAAGTGAGATTGAGTGAGGATTTAGAGGACCAAGATATTAAGGCAGGAGGGGATGACTTTCAAAAGAAATCTGTCAAGAAATAACTCATTCTTGGATGTGCAGCACGGTGATGGCCAGGGGAGGGGAGGAGGGTGAGATAGTCCTGTGTTGAGCTGTAAGATTCTCTCAGGCCAAGTCTTAAAGTGATGTGTAGCTACACTCATGTTCATTGCAATCCATCCGCAGGCTCTTGAGAAGCTGCCTGGTGTCTCAAAATTGGCATGTGCAACACAAGCCATAGCATCCCCCTTTCTGCATTAAATTAGTAGAGGAAATAAGTGTAAAATGCACACAAAGTGTTTGCAGATCAGTCCGTCCTTCCTGGGGGCAGTGGCAAAGAGGAGGGAATCTTCCCCAATTTCCTCCTCCCATGGTTGCCTGTCTCCCTTCGAAATTTTTCTCTCACGAAGAGGACATCTAAATGTATTTTAAATGCGGTGGCTCTGTTCCAGCCAGCCGCAGGGCTGCAGAGATAGCACCTAATGACAGGGATGAGGGAGAAGGAACACAAAAGGGATGCTGTTACAGAGGGCAGGGAAAAATGAGGTTTGTACTTACTCCACAAAGACATAAAAACACTTGCATGGGAATAGCCCAAACAGGTTTTTATTTTATAAGTCAAATCCGCAGGTATCTTAACATTTTTTTTCTCGGGGGAGGGCCCACTATTTCCGACTAGGCTAAGTTTTAAGGTCTTTTATGGCAAATACAATCAAAGAGGGATTTTTAGTGGTGGACCCTCAGTTTGTTTTCTTTCTTCTTCCACCACCTGCATATTCCCTCTTTGGCCTTTTTCTGGCCATGAGCATGGGTGCAGGGCTCAGCCCATGGGGTATTACAGTGCAGACCCCTATCAGCACAGTCCAGGAGACTTCAGTCTGGGCATCTCCAGCGGCTTTCCAGCCCCACTTTCTGCCTCCAGAGGGAAGGAGACCCCATTAACAGCCCCTTTTCCTGTTACTGAATTTAAAAATTCAGATTGCTGCATTTTTGTTACAAAAAATGAGTAGTCTTGCATCATATGGAGAAAAAGGCCTTTCCCCTCGCCCTCTCCCCCAGGTCTGATTCTTGCTCAGAGCACGCTGGAAGCAGGACAGAGGGTGATGGCTAAGTTGCAAGACCTTGGACATACTGGGTTTCAGCATATGCTGTAGGGAACAATCCTGCATCGGCAGGTGGGTGGAAGGGATAATCTAATTGGTGGCTTCCATCTCTCCAATTATCCCTCGCGTTATGTGGACTTATTGTTTCTTTTTCAGGCAGGAAATTGAATTACCTTGTAGTGGAACTGTGTGAAAATCCATGCAGAAAATGTGCACCCGCTTACTCAGAAGCTTTTCAGAGCTCTTTGCTGAAAGGATTTCAAAGCCTTCTTCGGAACAAGCCTGAAATGTTTTCTAAGACACCTTGGCCTTTCCTGGTTTGTTGAAATTAGAAATGGTTTGGAAATCTGCATGCCTCCAAGCACTTGGGGTGTATCCAGATTTCAAAGTCAGGGAGCTGAACCCAAACCTGAGATTCAAAGCCTCTTTGAAGTGCTCAAAATCTGATTAAGGAGCTGAGTTTTGCAGCTGTTGTCCAAGCCTTCTGCAAACTGGCTGGCTGCAGCCGCAGCCCTCATCGACTCCAGCCAAACTCCATGTGCTGATATGCCACCATCACGCTTTCATAGCCAATAAAAAATGGTCTGGAGAAAAATCTAAAGAAGCTGATCTGTGGAGCAGCAAGCAGATCGTACAACTTTCTATACAAGAAGTTAACCACTGGGAAAAAATTTACATGTTCCCGTTCCAGAGCTGTCATGGGCAAAAGCACCCTATATCTCATTTTTTAACAAGGTAGTTCAGTTTCTCCTGCCTGAAAAATTTCTTATCAACTTTGAGTAAATGATAAATAATAGCAGATTATAAAATTGAGATCTCTTGTGAGAAAAGAAGCAAAAGTATTAACCTTCTTTATCAGCAGGGTGCAATGTATCATATTTCAAAGGCTGTTTAAGGTCCCTTAAGGAATCCAAGGAAAGGGAAATTCTGCCATGCGTGCAAAAGCCTCCAGCCCCTGAAGCCTTGCAGAGATAACTGAGCTGTTTATTATGATCTTTCCCAGAGCAGCCTTGGGACCAAGTGAATGCTGCTCCCTCCCTGCTGAAGATGGGAAGGAGCTCTCTTAACACTGCAGAAATGGGGCTGCAGTGTTGGACCGCAGCTAAGCTGGGCTGCTCAGCCGCAGTCCCTGAGCAGACTCACTTTGGCACCGAATGGGGACATTCTTCGATGGTTGCTCCTTCCCAAGCATTCGTTCTTTTCTGCAGCATAAAATATTAGTCTTAATTGTCTCCCAAGGTGTCTTAGGCTGGTGTGTTTTCTTGGATAAGCACATGCATGAAATCAGCTGAGCATGCCTCTGTTGCTCGGTGGTGACTGCAAAAACTTAGACACAAGCACAGAATGGTTTGGGTTGGAAGGGACCTTAAATATCATCTTGTTCCACCCCCCTGCCATGGGCAGGGACACCTTCCTCTAGATCAGGCTGCTTTACAGCCCTGTCCAACCTGGCCTTGAACACTTCCAAGGACGAGGCATCCACAACTTAATAGCTGGTGGTCACCTCTTTGGCATCTTGGTGGTCCCAATAGCAGGGCTGATTAAGTGCTGCAGAGAAAGGGTGTAGTGGTTCTCAGTGTTCAGTGGCAGCCCTTGATACCGCTTGTTTCCTGTCACCCTGAAAATATGCTTGTCATTGCGTGATTGTGTGGACAACAAAATTTCTTAGCAGAAGCGCTCGTGTTTAGGTAGGGTGGAGTGGTACTTATGGATAGACAACAACATTTGGTGCTTGGTTTTTGTTCAGCCTCTTTTAGTTTCCATCACTCAGTGAGGGCACGAGAAGCAACATGATGAACTTTGGCTTTGAGTAGGTTATTGTGTGTATGATGATTTAGTAATTTTTGGAGCTGTTATCAGGTGTGCCACCTTTTTTTCATGGGATCCAACGAATGATGAACAGCAAATAGCAAATAGTTCTTCTGTGAGTGTCCCAGAATGGGACTGGTGGAAAGTCAGAAAAATGGTAGCTTTCTGTTCCTCTCACCTGCCATGCTATTTCTACTTTGCCAGGGCAATGTGCTCATAGCTGGTGCCCATTTTGGTAGCTGGGCAAGCTGTGCTTCTTTGGACTTTTTCTCAGTTAACCCCTGGGGAAGTTTGAATCCTTCCCACATTGAGAGACCTGGATTTGACCGTAAAGTTTCCTGAACAGATTTGTGAATAATAAATTTATTGGTGGAAAGAGTAATTTCACACAGTAGAAGTGCAGTGGGTAGTGACTTCAGGGGATAAAAACCTGCAGCCAGCTCTCCTAAGTGCCTTCAGTCCCTCTGCATCAAAACAGTGTTGGAGCTAGGGAGTGTCAGGGCTGGGAATGACTTTCCACGGAGCCTGATCTTTTTAGGAGCAAAACTCCATGGAGACCACCTAGACTGTTATTGAAGATATTTGTCTACTCTGGCCTTAAAAACAGTTTCCCTAAACAACCTGTTCCAGGGTTTTACTATTCTCAAAGTTACGTTTTTCTTAATCTAAAATCAAACTAATAATTTCTTGTCCTCCTTCCTCATTTCTTCTCTCTCCTTTTTGCAATAATCTTTTATAGATGGGAAGACACCTCTTCTTACAAACTTCTCTGAATCAGTTCCTTCATAATTCTCTACTTTCTGAACTGCTCATCTGACTCTCTGGGGAACATTCCCACATTAATCTGGATCTTTCTCGAAGTGTGTTGCTTACTTTGCATTTTAATCCACTCTCCAAAATGCTCTCAGCTCCTTTGCCCCAGCGTTATCCCAAATTTTTAAGCTTCCTCTCTACTCCTCCTGAATGAAAATACAGGCTGGTTCCAGGATCTCCCTTGACATCTCCTTGCTGACATGTACTATTGATAACTCTCCTTCGTACAGTTGTTCAGTGTCAGTCTCTAGACGTTCCTTGTGGATGAGAAAGCAATTTAAAAGCAGTTAAGATTCTGCCCTCAAAATCTTATATGAAGCTATGCACTTTGATGTATTTTTAGCAATGTCCACTGTGTTACATACCCCTTGGGGGCTTTGAATTATTTTTCTCTTTCTTTTATATACTGCTGTATGACTTGACATTGCTGGAGCAAGGGGCACTAAAGAAATGAATAGAAATTTGATTTAAAAGAGAAAAATTAAATTATTTCTTTTCACAGCAGTCCTGTCTTCTGGGACTTGTGGCTGCTGGAGTTCATGGGGGCAGCTGCTTTCCCTGAGGTCAGAAAGGGATGAGACAAATGCACGGCCAAGATGCCCACGAGGGGTTACTGAGATGTCTAGGCAGGAACATACCTTCTGTTATACCTAATGCAACAGCTCAGGTGCTGGTGGTGTATGAGGAAAAGGACTACAGAAAGTGTCCAGATTTGTGTTTTCCTCCCTGAACAGCATCTCCCACAGCCATTGGGAGATGTACTGGGCCAGGCAGGCAGCTGCTGTGACCCAGAATGTCTTTTCTTATGTGCTCATAGCATCTTCCACTTATCAATAGCAGTGATGGAGTGAGTTCCCAATGGACATCTGGCCCATCCCTGTCATCATGTGTCACTTCTGTAGGTGACACGGTGCAGAGTGGGCCTCAGTTTGGTTCTTGGATGCCAGGTGGGCAATCAAAATGATCATCTGCTGATGGGACAGAGGTGAACCAAGATCCACAGTGAAATTAAGCGTGACATCTCGCTATAGCTTTCAAAATTAAAATCCCCTAGGAAGTAACTGTGAGCTTAACCTCTACATCTGGGGGAAGACTCTTAGAAGTGCTGGGATGTCCTTCACCATCTCTGCCGAGGAGCCACCCCCATGATGAGGCTGTGTGATGTACCACAGTGTTTCAGCAAATAAGAGCTGGAAAAGGGAGATTTTGGACAGGCATATTGAGTGGGATTTGACCAGTCAGCAGGGTTGACCTCCTCCCTTCTTGCATAAAGAAGGAAAAAGCGCTGTGACAATGTGAAAGCCTGTTCCTGAGCCAGGACCTTGGCTGGGATTACCACTGAAGCATCATTTTTCACCCGTCTTCCAAGTGCTTCTAGAGGTTACGGTGTTGTGTTAAGATGCAATCGCCTGCCTTCGTATTTTCTCTCTGAGGCTCAGGAGGAGGGCATTTCTCTGAGTTGCTGGAATCGTGCTGGACCAGGCCCAAAACAAATGAGATTGAACTTAACCCATCAGCGGGGAGCCTGGTGAGATTGCATCCATGGGCTCTGAAAGCAGATGCTCAGGGCAGCTTCTGTGGGTAAACAAGTCTTTGGGCTCCTTTGTCTTCACCCACTTGCTTTTTATATGAATAGATACAGCTGAGAAACTACCTCTGTTTCAGCTTGTTTAAAGAGAAAAAAAAGATAATTAATCCAAACCTATGCTTTAAAACAGAAATCAGAATCTCTGGTTAGTGGCCTTCTCAGGAAAGTTTTCTAGAAGCCCATTTAGGTTCAGGATGGGGTCAAAAGCTTTGTTTTAGCTATTCAACCCCTCCATTCAGAATGCCCCTGTTCCTTTATCTAAAACTGAGGGAAGCTTGGGGACTTACTTTTAATATGATTTCATTTTATTCCTTTATTTCAGGCTGAGTGGGACAGGGACAGCTATGGAAATATGTATCTCCTAGTAGATCCACTTTTGTTTTGCAGGCCACAGGAGTGGGTACAAGGAAAGGGAGATACCCAGGTCTCAATACAGCAGGCAGAAGAGTTTTGCTCTCTGTTTGAATGGGGCAAATTTGACTGTCGGGTGCTTTGTACGTTTGGGGAGTGAATGTCATCAATGGTGAACTGGAGTCAGAGTGGACCCATATTCATTTGCTTGGCCATTTTAATGAGCTGTCAGCACAAGGTGGCATGGATGCACTGCACATCCATCACCATGCTTCTGCAAACTCCCCATCCTCCCTAGGTGAACCTCCGGGCAACAACCTTTACATCCACTGGTAAAGCTGAGTAAGGCTGTCAAATACCCTCCCCTCTTCTAATGTCAACACGCCTATATTTGAACCTTTGCTCCAAATATTTAATGCATTTACTAATACATTTATGAGGAGTCATTCGGAGGTTTCCTGGCGGAGGGGCCCCGGCTCACAGGGGCAGTAACAACGCCTTTGGTTCAGCATTAGGCAAACACGCTCAGTGTGGCTGCAGACTTCAGCTTTGGTAGGGGCTTTCAAACGTTTGTAAATATTTACACACACTCCTGAATGAGGGGGAGCAGGGGGGGGCCTTTAAACACTGAACCTGGAGAGGAATGTGAGTCAGAAATAACAAACAGGAGGCCCGCCTGAGTCAGAAAAAAATAAAGGAAGAACAAGAACAAAATCTCAACACCTCATTAATCCAGTAACTTCTCCTAAAACATTACCTCATGAGGAATTCCTATAAATCTCATGGATTTGTTTTCATCTATTAATGGAGTGCTCAGCTCAAGGGTCCGACTCATGCTCCTCTCTCCTTTCCCTGTCCCAAACCAGCCTTAGAGTGTTTCTGTCCAAAATAGCCATGCAGAATAAGATTTAGGAGAGATATCAGCAATTGCCCCACCCTCCAAACCACCTTTCTTACAGTAGCTTCAAGACTCCATCAAGTTCACAGCCCCACGCTGTTGGATGCATAATGAGATCTGTTACCCTACAGTGCTAGTGTCTAGCCAAGCATCTGACCAAACATCTGTACAGCCCCTGGAGAAACAGCATCTCTAGGGCATGATTCATCTCATCCAAAAGTCAATGTTTGTCGTGCTCTCATGTCCAGTGACCCAACTTGGGGTATTTTAGGAGAATGAGATTGCTGGTTTTTGAGAATGGCCGTGGATCCGTGATCAATGGATCAATGAGACAGATTCCCCAATTCATGAGTTACTTCTGAAAACCTCAAGGCAGCCACTTGCAAGTGGACAAAGCAAGGGAACCCAAGACAATGGACAACTTATCCTGACAAGTCTGGCTTTAATTAGCAGAAAAGCAGAAGCAAAACAAGCAATGGCAGTCTGTGTGATATTTGACGACTTGTCATCCTACACTGTGCTCCTGCCGTGCTGCCTGCTCCTGGGTCAGGACTCGGGGTGTTACAGGGCCATCTCCCCGGCTGCTCATGCCCTGCTGGGTGACACTCGGGCGCGAGAAAAGTGCAGTCTGGCCCTACTAGCATCGGTCATGATTTCCCTGATAGGGTCAGGGCTGGATAGTGGCTGTAACAGTCTGCTCCTGCGCTTTCCCAGCCCAGGATCATTGGCATGGAGCCTGTGCAAATACTTGGTGGCTGCAGGGTTCCTTCTCCATCCTTTTCAGGTTAGATAGCATTGGACAAACACCGGTGTTTGTTCTTTAGGGTATCATCTTCTTCCACCTCCTTTCAGACAGCTTTGGAGCCTGTCTAGGAACACAGATTGCTAGGGACTATGAATTTTGGTGGAGTTATCATGACAGCTTTACTTCTCTTCCTGTACAGCAGCTTGGTCCTGCCTGCCCTGCCTCACAGGCAGCATGAATGACGCTGAGCCCGAACTGAGAGTTAGAACAGGAATTCAATGTTATTTCGACTGTCACAGCAGGTGATGAAAGTGCAGTCCTGGGCATCAGAGCAGGTGATGCGAGCACAGCCCTGGGGCTCTACCTGCCTCCCTTGGAGGTGCAGAGGGCTTCTTGGTGGGGTGCTCACCCTTGCCATGTGCTTGCTGCAGCTGATATGCAACCGCATAGGCTTCACTCAGCACCTTGCTGAGCTGTCAGGCCCCAGCACCACCACAAGGCGGGTTTGGAAAGCCTTGCAGGGATCTGCATTTGCTCACTGCATTTTCTTTCTTCCAGGCAATGCAACAAGACCTCCAACGGGAGCGACAGCTGTGACTTGATGTGCTGTGGCAGAGGCTACAACCCCTACATGGACAAAGTGGTGGAGCGATGCCACTGCAAGTACCACTGGTGCTGCTACGTGACCTGTAAAAAGTGCGAGAGGACTGTCGAGAGATATGTGTGCAAATGAAAACCTTCCTCCCTCCACCCGGGAGCTGAGACGCCAGTGGCACCCTAGCACTATTCAGAGAAGAGAAAACATTTCCCTGACTAGAAGTCATTTATCTTGTAAAGACATGGACTGGAAGAAAGATGGTAGGAGGGAAAAAAAAGCAATCACACCAGTAAAAATAAGATCCTTAAAAAAACCCACCAACAACCCACAAATATTTCCCCACGAATAAAATGCTCTCTGAGAAGACAAAAACTCATTTGGGATGGTATCTTCTTCCAAAATATTACCTATAGTTGCCAATGACGTCCAGCCATCAAGTGCCTTA
This sequence comes from Falco naumanni, assembly GCF_017639655.2. Lineage (NCBI taxonomy): Eukaryota > Metazoa > Chordata > Aves > Falconiformes > Falconidae > Falco > Falco naumanni. Next base: position 4,364,662 of record NC_054055.1, on the reverse strand, counting down.
GTATTTTGAGAAACAAAAGTAGGAACTTTTCCCTGGGAAGGAAAGCAACTCTTGTTTGAAAATAACTAAGGCTCACACCTGCCCATGCCTTCTAGCACAGGTACTGAGTCTGCAATAAAAGACTTTCCCAGAAGGAAAAATGCTACAACTTTCCAGCAATAACTGCCTTGGTTGCCAAAGACTTAATTTTTGGCAGGGAAGCATCTACTTCGGATGGTAAAGGTGGAAAGATTTCAGGTCAATCACCTGAAATGAACAACTCATTTTAACCTTTCTTTTATGCAGGTCTGCGACTTTGAAGTTACTGCTGCAGTAAAAGCTGTCCTTGATTTGTCCAGGCTCGATGGGGTTTCAAATTCAGCCATGCAAAATGTCCCCTGAGATCCTGAAGGCAGTGAGAACAGGGTACCCTGAGGAGGACTTTATGGGGTCAATGAGATAGTAGTGGAGCCGTTAGGATAAAATAACAAAGTGAAGTCGAAATCCAGTAGGAAAGTATAAAAAACCAAAACAGCTCCTGCTCTCTTTCTCTCTTGCTGTTTGGGGGTGATGCCCTTAGTCACCAATGTTCTACCACATTGGGCCATCGAGTCCTTAGGGAAATATGCCGCTGCCTCTTTTACCCCGGTAAAACCGTTGATGCAGCCCCAAGCAACTGCAGAGAGCGGCGCAGGTCCAGTCCCGGCTGCAGGGAGTGCAGCCATGCAGGACAGCAGCTATTCCCAGCAGAAGGGAATGGGAATGTGTCAGTCCTTCACGTGGCCCTGCCCTGACTCAGCAGAGAACCACTGTCTGTGGCTGTACATACTTTCTCTTGTATGCGGACGTACAGAAATATTTATATCTCAAGCTTTCATCTACTCTGCTTCCTACATAAATATATCTATATATTATAAACAAGCATTAACAATAGTATGAAATAAATGCTGAAGTTACTGGTGCAACAGCAAAATGTTAGATTATTGTGTTTCACTCTCCTACTTGGAAAGCAACCCTGGTTTTCTTCCCAAGGACGGGAGAAGAGCATGGCTTGAGGCACTCGCTGGCGTGGGATAGATAAGTTCCTTTATTCCCTGTCTCCCCAGTCTCTTCATTTTGAGCATAATTAGCCAAGATACAGTCAAGGCAACGAAACAGAGCACTTGGAGAAAGGAAGAGTTACCATTCTTGTTTTGCTTTTTATATCAGTGATCACTCTCATCGGTAAAATAACCCAGTGCCCCCAAGGAGCTTAATGACAAACGTGACTAATACCTCTCATGGGTGGTTTGCTCCCCACTCCTGCATGTGGAGAGAAGTTGCTGTGCAAGGGAGTTTTTAGCTTAGGTTACATTCCATTCCTTTTTTCTTTTGCCTTGGGCATCCAGCTCAATGTCCCCATTAGGAAAGGTGATGTTGGAGAAAGATGTCTGCACCAGGAACAGAAGGCAGCAGAGCCTGTGAGGTCCTTCAGATCATTTTTGGGCACCCCGTTCCCCAAGCAAAGTGCTGTAAGCAGCCAGAAGATCACTCCTGCACAAATGTAGGGGGACAGCAGCACTTTCCTAGGGGGAAATACATCCACATATGAGGAAGACCGCAGTCTTCCTCCAAATCCCTTTTTTTCCCCACTCAGCCGCTCTTTAGGAGGCAACTGCCTCTGCCATGTCTCTGAGCAGTCCTGAGGAGCTGGAGGAGAAAAGTGTCATGGGCTTTAGAGCAAAATTAGAGAAGTTTTGTTCTCCTCAGCTACTTGCTTTGCTGTAATGGGTTTGGTCTCCTTACCTTTTTCCCTCCCCTAGCCACGAGCATGCAAAAAGAGGCCTTTGGTAGTTTGTCAGTGGTTTGCGTTATTGTCACCCCATAAAAGCTGGTGGACTAAAACGTCTCCGCAGTGCAGTGTGATGAGTGGTGGGTGTCTTTAGGCTGACATGCAGACAGGCTGGTGGCACAAATCCCATTGCTCTCCAAAGCCAGAATTTGGCTTCGTTTGATATGTAAAGAAGTGCTCTACGTTCATTCTTTTAAGGATTTTTATTTCCAGTTTCTGGTGAAGCCCACAAGGCAGGGATGTTCTGACTGAAGAAAAATGTGAGCATTTCAATGCTATTCTGTAATGACTCTTTTTCTTGCTCCCTTGCTGATGTCTTGAGCCTTTCTGCTTGGTGAAAAAATAGTGAGATAGAAGAAATGCTCTATATGCACATTGTTTTCAGCTGCATTTCACTCCTCCAGTGTCAGACCTGCGTTCCTCAGCTGGTTTTCTCATGTCAGAAGAAACCATAACTTTGTAGAGCATGAAAAGATGTGAGTAAGCCCACCAGGCATCTGCAGGTCTATCAGGTGCGAAATGACCCCTCAGCAGACCTTTAGCCATGGTGGTACCTCACGCTTTGTGCCTGCCTCTGCCCTCAGCTGTCTGTTACTGAAGATGCTGAACTGAAATGGCTGCAGTGTTGGGAGGTTTGCAGTTTGGGGTGTCCAGGCTCAAAATCTCTGCTGACTTCTCTAGATAATCCTCCACGGGCTTCATTTTAATTTTGTTTCTTTGAGCTAAGAGCTGTGTGGCCCAGCCCATGTCCTAGGCTGTTGGTCTGTGAATTAACAGTTACACCACTTTTACCGTAACTGCAAAGTTTCCGGGACCTTTTCTTCTCTGGAGCAGCTGCAGCCTGTGTTAGCAATGTGCCCAGGGTGGTTGCCATATGATGAGAATCATGCACAGGACAAGGTCCAGTAAACTGCAGCTTCCCTTGTTACACAGCCCTGCTTCATTCAGCTAATTAGTGTCATCTCCCTCCTGATGCTCTGGCATTCTCTCATTTTTCAGAAAATGGCTTTCTATGACTGGGAGACAGCACTTTCCTTTTTCTTTCCCTTTTAATGCAAACTAAGAATAAAAAGAAAGTCTATAACACGGGACCATACCGGTGGAACAACTCGTGGTGCATCTTGCTCTTTGCACCTGGCTCATATGCTTTCCTCCTAGCATCAGCAGCAAGAGGTCAGAAGAGAGAAGTCCTTGCTCTCAGCTGCACTTCTTGGTGCAACAGGACTCCAAAATGTAGTTGCCAAATTATTTTGTGTGCATGTGTGGTCTGAAAGATATTTGGGAAATGTTTGTTACAAACCAGTTTTGCAAGGAGAGTATATCCCTAATGGCAGGGCAAGACCTTAATGTACCAGTCTCCTTCCCTCTCCTAGCCCCTCAGCAACCAGTTTTCAAGGCTTTGCTCTGAAACACTGAGGTCTTTCAGCTTCTGAATGAAATGGCTTTAATTACTGTGAATGTCTCTGTCAGGTGATGCTACAGTTCCCTCTCTTATGTCATGCCCTACCAGATCCTAACAGCTGGTATAATTTGGCCCAGCTCCATGTCCTACTACACAGCTCTGTTGATTTACACTAGCTGGGAAAATACAGCTGATATATTCCCATAAATGCTATTATTTCAAAATATTACACTATTACCCCTGAAGGAAAAGGGCACACTCTTGAAAAGTATTATGCCAGTGGCTTTGTAGTATTTATTAATTTGAAAAAATATCTGCGATTTAATAAAACAGTTTGGACTGAACACTATTTGCAAAGCTGAGGGTTTAGACCTTGTGTTCATCCAGCTGGCTTTATATTTTTTGAATGAATTCCCTCCATCCTCACCCCCTTCCAGTTTTATATCATTTAGGTTTCTCCCCAAGGTAGGCAAATGACATTTATTATAGAAAACTCCCATCTGGCTGTTTTAGTCTGCAAAACACAAAGCATCTGAATCATGCTAAAGCAGGCAGCCCACGAACGTTTCATGTGCAGCTACAAAAGCCCTTGTGGAGGGGAAGCAGGGCAGGGAAAGGTAGCAAAAATCTGAATACAATTAACAGTGTCTTTGTCAGGAAAGTGATAAAAGCATCCCTGAGGGGCCATCCCTTTTCCTGCTAGAAAACAGATCCCTGTAGACAACCATTAGCATCCTCCATGTGAGCTAGGCTTGTGCTGCCCAGCTCTGGGCTACCTGTGTGGGGAAGATGCTGAGAGGAGGCTCTGGAGGTACTGGGGAGCAAGAGGAAAATTCAGTCCTGGGATCGCTTGTCCTTAATACCCTCACTCCATCACCAAGTATTTGCTTCTCTGCATCAGGCAGAGGGTGGCGAAACACCGTGGCTTTGCTCCCAAGAGCTGGACACAGCCAGCACAGGCATGACTTTGTCCTCTACACATGGGAGATGGAGCAGAAAACAAGATTTGGAAGAGGGGGAGAAAGAAAAGGAAACTTAAAATCCACCTGAGATTAATGACTTTAACATGTACAACATGTTTTGTTTTGTTTTGTTTTCCCCTCAGGACCAGTTTCATCAGTCAGAGTTTGATTAAATATCTCAGCAGAGCCATGGTTTATTCATCTAAAGCAAAAGTTACCCCCTGTTCAGGGAAGCAGCACTAGCTTTGTTTTCTAATTGTAAAAGCAACAGTAATAATAAAAATAATAACAATAGCATGCACTGTGGATCGTCTTTATTTGCTTTTAGTTGGGAGTAAGTGGACTGTACTTCCTCTGTTTTGTAAAGATAAAATCAGTTATTTTAAAGATCTTTTCTGGGCTGTGTGAAGGTTTCTTTTCTCTTTTAAGTGGAATTTTCCCAGAACCACATGGTCTCAAAATTTCTCATAAGAAAAAAAGGCAGAAAAGGGTGTCATGCAATTGTCCGATTTCAGGAGCTGAGACCTGAAGGGATGTGCTGCAAAGGCTGCAGAGCTTATGAGAAAGCCACTGGATCCGTAACGCTGAACTGGGGCTCTTGTGCTGCCATCCATGCAGGGATGAGCTTCAGACCTAAAAATTGCCACGGGTTAAGTTACTTTGGGAGTCCGCCCTGTTGTACGACACAGTGACAACTCAAATAGCTCGGGATAGCCGGCACGCTTAGGGCTAAACATGTGTGTAAGTGTTTTTCTGGATCAGGGCCAAAGTGCTAGAATTGGATCCTGTAAATGCCAGTTATCGATAGCTCAGATCTCTCTAAGTGGCAGCTGCTGACAAACACGGGCTTTTTAGAATGGAGACGTGTGTTTCTCTCAGATTTTCTAATGCCAGGTCCCAAATTCACTCAGTCCGGGATCAGGTCTGCAGCATTGCTCAGTGATGATGAATGATGAACCCAGGCTGGAGCAAAGGTGGGACTGTAACATAAACCCAGGTAAAGCTGGGCGCTCACAACCCCGTTTTTGTCTGAAGCTCTAGGGATGTGTGACAGCTCAATGTCAACATCTTTGAGGATTGGCTGCTTTCTCAAAGTCATACTGAATTTTAGAGGAGAGATTTTAAGTCCATCGTTCTAGGAGGCTTCCTTCCTTCCCTGTTATTTCACATCCTAAATTTCAATCAATTTAGGTGTATCCTAAAATAGGTTGGGATTTAGGATGAGATGCTATAATCTGGGTCATTATGAAAGTCATTGATAGCAGCAACTGCATCACCAAAGAAAACAAACCGATGGGCATATCTCACATCAAATGCCCTCCAGGTCCAGGAGGTTGCTTGTGCAAAGGAGGATCCAGAACTTTCCCTGCTGCATGCAGACACTGAAAACACGCACCACCTGCAGCTGCTTTCCACTCCGCTACCTGCTCAATACGCAATTAATTTTACAAAGTGCTGCACATGTTTACCAGGGCCTGACTCAGGCAGGAAAACTGTTTTCTTTTCTGAACTCCTGCTTTGTCCAGGGCTGCTCTCCTCATCTGGCTTGGACAGATTAAAATACCACCTCGGTGCTCACCTCTGCAGGTGCTTCCTTCCTCGCTGCAGGCAGCGTGTGAGCTGCGGGGGGTGTGAGCTGGAAGTATCTTTGCATTTGGGGAAAGTTTGAAACAATGGCTAGCAACTCCCTGTATATCCACGCTTGAGGAGCAGCCCTCGGCGTGGCAGAAAAGCATCAGGCTGACAGTTGCAAAGAATTGGCTGATTTAAGGCAGCCGCAACTCCCCAGCTCACCCTGAGCCCTGCTGATAACTCTTCCTCCTCTGGACATAGGGCTCCTCTCATCAGTCTGCAGTGAAGCATCTGGTACCATCTGAAGCTTTGCACAGGACTTCAGAGTGACCTTGGCCCCAGGGGAGTCACCTGTTCCTGGAAGAGGAACATCAAGGGAATAGACAAATGCATTTCAGATAGTATTGACATTTAAGCAACTGGATTGCATCCCTGCATCTGGTGATGCAAGGACTCGAGGACACTTTCTTCCTTCCACAACGCTGGTCCAAAGGGCTCTTCCAGGTCCACTTTGACCAACAAACTGAGTGGCCCTCGAAAATGAGCTCTGCAAAGCCATCGGGGTGATACTGCCTCATAATTGCCCTTGACACACAGAGGCCAGGTCGGACCTCCAGGTCTGGTCCTTACAGCCCCAAATCACCAAGAGGGGCTTGTGAGTTAAACAGGACCTTAGGGAAAAGTCCCAAGTTGTTGAATGGATTCCCCCAGGAGGAATTCACCTCCTCTGACGTTGTACAGGCTGTGGAACAAGCAGTCCTCAGTTCCCTGTGCTGTCAATAAAAATATTTCTAGAGTGCTAGAAGCATGGCATGCCTCCAAAGAGGGGATCAGAAGATGAACTGTGACCATTGGGAGTTAGTGTGGCCCTTTTCATGTAGACATCCACAGCGGAGATGTCAGAAGCCGGGTGAGATTTATCCTTAGCCTGATGCTTGTTGTAGAGGTCCTTCTGTTTTGAAGTTTGGTCTTGTTATAAAGCAAGCTAATTAATTGTTAAGCATAGCTGGACTATTAGCATGAGAGCGTGATCCTATATAACTCCTATAGCCAAAATCTTTACAGCTGGCATCTATTATTTTACATAAAATGCTTAAAGACACTTCCAAATAAAACAATGGAACTGAATGGATGAAACCAAGCATTGTAATCATGTAAATGTAGCTGGTTAGATTCACTTTTTCCTTTTCTCTCCATTAGAGGGAACATTTACATTTTGGGATTTGCACATAATTCGAAAGAAACTAAAAAGTTACTTTCTGTGGAGTTTATAAAGAAAATCAAACCATTTGAACGCACTGTCCATTTTGTGGTTCAAATCAAATGGCAGACTCGAGGCCCCTGAACTTGACTCGTATTTTTAATCGCTGTGGTACAAAGGAACTTTTTTCCCCAACCATTAAAGAGGCTATTCTAGATAATACAGTGTAAACAAAGAAACTTCAAAGAACAAAATGAATACTATACAGTAACTGCGTTTTACATGAACACTGAATTGCTGGTAAAGGATTTCTCCTTGCAAAATATTTTCTGTTACTCTGTGTAGTCTGGTTAATAGCCAAAATGCCCTGGCTTACCTTTAGGAGTCTTAGATAAGCTAAGAGATCTTCCTGCACAGAAATACACTGATCGTCCTTTCAACATCCTTTTTGTCCACAAAATGATTTTGGCCAGTCTAACAAGATTGACCTTCTTTCTTGTGGCTGATATCCTGCTGGTACTTTTGAAGACTTCTCTCAATGATGTGTGTACTGCATGAAATACACAAGAATAAAGGAATCATGGAGAATGAACTGAAATACTCCAAAGCAAAAAATAAAATAATAATTAAAAAAGTCAGCACTCGGGGAAGATGCTCCCAAGTGCCTTTTAGGCACCTAAATTCAATAGTGAGAACTGAGTGCCTCAGTGACTAATATATTATCATACATTTTGTCCTTTTTTAGTTGAGATCAGTTGTTCCTTCCCAGCTTTACAACTAATGTGAGTATATAAATAGGATATATAGAAAGGAATCAGGTCTGGGAATTCACTAACATTTTCATTAAATAAAATTCCCACCTTCTTTTAGCGCAACCAAATGCAACTCCATGGACCTCACAACCCATCCAAGTTTTCCTTCTGCACCATATCCCACATATTTTCAGGTGTTCTCATGCAGAGAGACACCCCAGGTGCTCATGCAGCTTCAGGTGACAGTGATGGAGATACCTACATCTGAGCTAACCCAGCACCACCTTCATGATGGATGGGTGCGAGGAAGGGATGAACTGGCTGTGCTCCCTCTGTTATTCTACTTTTTAGCCTAGTCTGGGGTAGGAACATATGATTTGTGTTTTACCTGGTTTGCCTCTGAGATCTGGCCAGCCTCACCTAGTTCTGGATTATAATTGAATCCAGGACAGGTTCTGCTGGGTTTCATGCTAAGGGACTTTTCACCACTCTAGCTGAGGCTAGGTAATGGAGTTATGTTATGTTAGAAATCCGGTGGAGGTGGGTTTATATTTATCATCACCCTGTAACTAGGACTGACGCAAAAAAGATTAAAGCAATAAACCCAAAATAGAACATCTTCTTGCATGGTTGTTGTTTTTTTTTTTTTTTTTTAAAAAAAAAAAAAAAAAAGTGTCCAAAGTTTTCAACTAGGATTTGTCTTGACAGGATAAAATACATTTTCAGACTCAGCTTCTTAATGGGCTACATCTGCTTAATGTAATTTTGCATTTGAACTGTGTGTCTTGTCAGATGCAAGCACAGTCAGAGCTGCACTCAGTGGTACTCACTTTCCCTGGAATCAGATAAACTCAGCCCAATAAATTAGTTTTACTGCTCTCGGTATCACCCTGTTATCATTGTGAGTGATTTAGTCTGGGCTTCCCAAACTTTCCCAATGAAAGGAATTGAGCTCCCAAAATAAATAAAAATTATGTCTTTCTTTCTCTTTCCTTTCCCTTCCTTTTCTTTTTCTGTCTTCTGCTCTCTTTTGGTCTTTCTCCCTTTCTCTTGCTTTCTTTCTGACTGACTTTCTTGCTTTCTCTCTCTTTCCATCGATGGGCTATATAAAGTAATTCACAGTTGCACTTCTTAAAAGTATAGGTTTTACTCAAAGAGAAGCAATTTAATTAGGCAATTGTGACCTGGTTCTCAGCTGGTGTAAATCAGCAGCAGTGATTTATACCAGCTGAACATATGAATTCTGGTGTTTGGTAGCAGGTTTTAGAGGGCTTGCCTTGTAAAGTGCATTGGACTGTGTATTATATTAGCTACAAGAACATTTTGTAAAAACACAGTTGTGTTTTATGCCATCTTTTTTTCATATCCTTTATATTCCCACATTGTTTGCATGATTAAACAAGAGGAAAGATGGACTCGTCGTTGCAAGGCAGACCAGGAGTTGGGTGATAATGGTTTAAGCTCCCTCTTACATCATGGCCAAGTCATTTGAAGCTGAGGTGCTGAATATCCCATATGAGGTATTGACAGTTTGCAAGCCCCGCTGGAGCCCACGGTGCTTTACAGAGATCTAAGGGGCCTCCAGAGGCAACTGGAGCTGTGATGGATACAGCCTACAGTTTGGATACTCAGGAGGGAAGGAAGTGGGAATAGGTGTCCACCCACCATGGTGATGGATGGGAAAGACAGTGCAGTGTGAGGGCAAACAGGAAGTAGCATTTGGGTTTTTGGGGGGGATTTCTTTCATTTTCTCAGGAAGACTGATGGATCTGTTCCTGGAGCAAATGAATTCAACGAGTGACAATCAATATCTGGACCTCTGATTAAGGGCATCTGAGAATGTCGTGAACATCTGCTCCTCTCGTGGGGTTAGCTGGGTCTGGCAGAGGGTTAGAAAAGGAATTAACGTTTGGGAGTGGTGATATCCTAAATCTCCGAGCAAACTTGGCTGGAGTTTGTCTATCAGAACTGAGAGCTGTAGGAGAGGTGGCAAGTTCTAGTAAGCTGGAGGGACTGTGATTTAGACCCTGATTTGCTAAAGATATAAGACTTTTGCGACATTCTTCTTCTGCCTTCTTCAACGCCTCTGTGTCCATCCTCTGTCCTTTCAGATGTCTTCTGCACTCGGTGGCCAGTTCCAGCAAACTTTATCAGGGGGCTGAGGTTTCAAAAGCATCAAAGGTAGATGCTATCCCATCTGCCTAGATGTGCTAGTTCTGTCATTGAGCTAGTTTGTCCTGGACTCCCTCTATAAGCAGTGATTAGAAATTGGCGTCAGGGGCATGTTTCATCCTTGTGTAAAATAGTTCAGCACTTCTCTGATTAAGGTAGCACACTGCCATGGTATTTCAGCATTAGTCTACTAAATGTTCAATTATACTTGGGATACTTAGAAGAAAACTGTAGTCTTTGTAGAGCTAGGTAAATTAATTTAGTAATAATAATCCCAGAACTCTTGGAGCTGAGTTCCTGTCTAAATTGTCTTTGAAACATGTTAAATCTATTGGCATAATAAGTTGAAGAAAGGTATTTCTCTACGAAACACCGATTTGTTTTCCTGCTCTCCTTTATGCTCAGTTATAACCAGGATTTCATAAGAGTGTGCTTGAGAGTGGAAAACTGTATTATCCTTTAAATATGGTGTCCCAGCTACAGCTGAACTTTCTGTTTGGCCTTTGACCAAGCTGCTGGGCTTAAATCCGAGCTCTGAGCTACCAGATGGACCACATTATTCTCACTTGCAGAAACCCCATCAGACAAACTGTTTCGACCAGAACAGGTCTGCTGCTCATGGAAGATGCAAAATACTAATGGAATGTTGTGTTCCTGCTGTGGGTGCCACATTCCTTCTGGTACCCATCCCAGCTTGCATCATAATATGTTTTTTAAAATTCCCTGGATCAGAGGAATGAGGAAGGTCTAGTGAAGTCACAGCCCTGCTAGCTGATGGGGCAAGGCCAGATGGACATGCCTAAATGAGGACCACTGGCACCTCAGCATCACAGCAGCCTGAAGTACTTCACAGGGGAATGTCTCAGCCCAGCCAACAGGCACTGCCAAAGAGAGAGACGTGTTGGAAATCACACTTCTTTCTTGGACTCAAACGCCTGTGTACAGCCCCAACATACCTGCATCTTTGGCTGTGTTTGACTAGTAAATAAACCCGGCTGGAATCTGTTCACTGGCTGCCCATGGCAAGTGGCACAGCAGAACTTGCAACCAGATGGTTTTTATTGCCCAAACAAATGACTTCACCCCTACCAAGCTTTGTCAATGATCCTTGCCCTTTGCAAGTATGACCATGCCTGGATGTTGTCTGGACTCACTAGCTGGTGTGAGCCTCAGACATAATGGGGAGAAAGCTAAGATTTAAGCAGTCTGGATGATCATGGAACAGAGTTGGAGACATTGCTCCAGCTCTAGCTGGCTCTTTAATACAGACATTACCTTGGAAGCTTAAAACATTTCATAACCCTTTGGTTTCCCTTTCCTGAAATCATACATTCTCCCCTTGATCACCTGTCACCTCTTCATATCCTAGCAGACAGTCCTGCAGTTCACCTCTCTGTTGGCTGAAGAGCTAACTCCCGTTGTGAACCTGGCTCCCAACAGCTTAGTTTGGTGTTCCTTAGTCCTTCTACAAGAGAAGGTTCTGAAAGAGATCTCCCTTCATCCCTCCTGGATGTTACCAGGACATTCTCTCATTTTCATGTAGCTATCACCCTCATAACCCTGAAGGATGCATAACAGAGGCATAAGGGGGATATCCTGTTACAGCTGTAGCCGGTAGTCAAGCAACACACAGGCTGTAGATCTCTGTTTTTATCCCTCCTGAGAAATAAGCCCTTGCAGCTTTTTGACTGTGAGAAGCAGGGGGTCACTGTGATGTCCATCCAGGCTTCCCTTACTGGGGATAACAAAAGTAGGACAGCATCACATTTGCTTATTTTTCTTGTCCCAATATATACCAGGAGATTTCATACCCAAAGGAGAGAGAGCTTAGACAGTGGTCCTGGGCCATGACATGGCGAAGGGCCAGGAGAAAGGCAAAGAACTTTTTTTCATGTAAAAAGCACCAATGTCTCAACCAAAAGACATGGACCATATCATCCTCACTGGTGATACCAGGTCAGATTTTGATTTAGTTATTCACCTTCTTGCTTAATAAATTGAAGGCTGAGGGAGGAGACTGAGAAAGAACTGGTACATCCTTTACTCATCCTCCTGAGCTTTTTCTCCATGGCCCTTTGCAGACAGGCAGAGCAGATGGGGGTGATGGCAAGTCCTGAACCCCCCATAGTAGGCTGGGAACAAAAATCAGTGCTTTGCCTGCATGTAGCTGGAAAGGCTGCCAGGTCAAATGTTCTTCTGGAGTAAACCACGCCTGTATCACCCTGGGGAGTAGTAACAGAGCACACAAGATTCCTTTCCTTCCACATCTCTTAATGCAACAAAAGAATAAGACAGCTATCCTGGAAGGGCTAGCAGCAAACTGCTCTTTTCCCCATCTCTCAGATTTGGCAGGAAACCTCTGTACCTCTGTTATACTTCTTCCCCATTCATGAGATCCTTTCATATGCTGCTCAGAAACAGAAGCACACGAGGACCAGAGATTGAACCCAAAATGCTTCAGGAGCAGGTAGCTTCCCCGTCTCCTCAGCTCAGCGGACTTTGGGCACTGGAGGTTCACGAACAAACTCCTGAGAGGTTCATTGCATGGGGTTCATCTGGCCACAGAGGTCTGTGCTTCAACTGGAGGTCTTAGCACCATCCCTGAGATGACAGAGGCATGTTCAGGTATCACAATGTGAGGTCTTCAGGGGAAGCAGAGGCCTCCCTGTCTTGAGAAACTGGGCAGGGGGCTGGTGAATCAGTTTAACAAGACTTTCACGGCACCACCAAACCTCAGCAGTGTCCAACACCCTCCATTCTTGGTGCATGGATAGGAGGGTGGGAAGCTGAGCTCCACAAGCATCTGGGGAAATTAAAAAAAACCGGGGTTTTTTGGCTTCATGTCAAGATGGAAAACAGATGGAATCCTTGTACTGTGTCTATCTTCTTCCCTGGCGAGCAGATGTTGTAACCTTTTCTAGAGTGGGCTAGAGAAACATGCCTCGTTCTCCAAGAGCTGGCCAGGCTCCCCACCAGGAGAAGGAAGATTAAGAGATACAGACCTCTTCTTAGCCCACTTGACAGCCCGAAGCCTGACTGGCCTGCAAAGAGGGTGCAAAAGGGTGTGTATGGGGGCACTGACACCCACTGCATCATTGCTTTGCATCCGTGGGAAAGGATCTGCAAAGAGAATCATGAGTGTTGGTTGGCTCAAGGTGGAGTTCCTTGCACAGCCTGTGTGGGTCTTTTTAAGCATGTGTAATCAATTGTGACCTGGCTGTAGAAGTGAGTGGGAACTCTGGGTCCTTTCTGTGCACAAAAAAAGCAGGTAGTAGGTTTAAGGGTGGGCTGGAAGGCAGAGGGTTGGGAACCATGAAGAAAAGAAAGTGTAACAATCAAGGAAAAGAAGGGAATGAAGTCACTGATTGCTTCTCAAGGCTGTATTTTAAAATGTCACCTGATTGGTTTTCAAGCCAGAAAGGTTTCAGGTCCAGTGGGTTTCCAGTAATGATGGTAAAATAAGGAGGAGCATTGAAAGGAATTTGTAAACTTTGTATTTCTTTCCCAGTTTTTTAAAGTTTCATGAAAAGGACTTTTGTCCTTCCTGGCTTGGAATCAAACTTGGGAGTAAAAACCTGTCTATGTTCACCAAGAGAAAAGGCCTTTTCTCAGCAAGATTTCCAATACATGGATTAGTGACATTGGAGGCTTTTTTTTCTTTTTTTTTAGGAAGAAACCTTTCGCTGTATCTATGTTTTGCAAAATTTCATGTTGTACTCACTCGTCAGTGTGGAAACAGCCTTTCTGTAGGCAAAGTCCTCAGAGCCCCAGGTTTCCACCTCGAGGAAGGGATTGAGACATTTGCAAGGAAAATCCAATGCTGCCACCTCGATCATTTGAAGATAGCATTGCAAAGTGCATGGCCATCTTCCAATTGATCTGTGCTCCATCAGCTGGAGCAGTGCAACCACAGACCAAGGGCTTTTCTTGGTCTGCCTTTCTCCAGCTACAGCTAGTGCCAGAGCAACCCACAAAGATGTGCAGTAGTGAGTTTTGGAGCCCCCACTAAACCATATCATTATGTCATACCAATGCACTTTACGTGACACCATAGAGCGGAGACAACTAGAAAACAAGAGGATGAGTTAGTAGGCACCTCAGCTAGTAGATAAGTAGGGAGAACCCAGACCCTACTAGCTCTGCAACAAACACTGTTACTGTCTTGACCTAAACCACTTGTTAAATGTCATAATCAAGCCTGTGGTTTCTGCAAAGGTTTCTTTTCAAGAGAAGGAAATATGACTTCATCATGCTAGCAAGTATCAGAGAAAGAATCATGGACCAGGGTCCATGGGATATTCAGGAATCCAAAACATGCAGAGCCAAGGACAGGATTGCTGGAACGGAGAAAATCGCGTAACTCTAGCCTGGCAGGTTGATCCAACATTAGTCCTGGAGACTCACCTGCAAACCAAGCTGAGCACCACCAGCTTATGCAGACCCCAAACCAGAGGGAATTGGCTTGTATGTGCTTAGTGTGGAACAGCTTGGAAGGGATTTGGTGAATCCAACTTAATTTCCATGTGTCTTCTGATGAAATCTGTATTGAAGTCATTATGATAGTGCAGGCTTTTCCAGATGTGACAGTAAATGTCTGCAGGCACACTTTTTAACAGTCTGCAGGGTTAGGAAGACATTTTATGATCTAGGTGGACGAGGCTGTTTAATGTCTGAGTAAAAAAAAAATAATAGCAAAGAGCTGCCTAACAAGCCTTTTTCTCAGTGATTGCTAGCCAGGCTAACGTATATTTGGTCATAAACCAGCTGGGACATTTGGGATGTATTAGCTAACTTTTGCATAACATATGCAGGAAGATGCTGAGAAGATATAACTGGTATGTTACGGTGTTGCAAAAAACTATTGAGGTACATGGTACAAAATTTGAGTTTGACAAGATGAGGTGTCCACTGGTGCGGACATGGTTCATGTGAGAGGCATAGATTTTTGGTGTGACCTTTTCTTAAGATATTTCATCTGTATTTCCCCTTTTCCCCCCCTTGTCTGCAAAATAAGGTTTTTACTTTCCTGTCCTCTTGAGGATCATTCAGATATGGCAGTAATGAGAGGCAGACACTTACCTCCAAGGAAGCGGGCCCACTTTATTTTAGTGGCAGGAGACCAGTGGCTGCTTTCTCATTGGAGAGTGCTGACTTTGCTACTCTTATGTGAAACTACACTTTTTAATAATAGCCTTGTTTAGTAATGGTGTTGTCTGTTGGAATGGCCTATGGAAAGGGCAACTAGAAGATGCGGTGGTCTTCCTTTCTGGAGTGCCCTTGTACTTGAAGGTGGATGGTGCTGCTGCTGTTGCGTTCAATGAAGGAGAGCTGGGCAACCGTCTAATCTCAGTTTGCATTACAAAATACAATCTGAAGTCCTTTAGCAGGCCCCATAGGACTGTCGTTGCTGCTTCTAAGCCATGGAGGAGCTGGTTTAAAGATCCCTGAAATAATTTGTGGGATCTCAGGGTATATCTTTACTGCTAAGTAAGAGAGCTCCATGGTGCAAGCTCTGGTCTTGGAGCATCAGTTGTCCATGCTGCTTCACCATTAGCTCACTCCCAAACCCTGCTCTAAGGCAGAGGAGAGCCAAGGTGTTTGGACATAAGCCATGCTGTGACACTTGGCCTCAGGGCCAGCAAATCAGCCCCGGACAGCTTTATTTAGTAGAGTAGGTGTTGCTGATGAGACTGCACCACTTTTGGCTCCCTCTTCCCTGCACAGTCCTTCAATACCGTCCCGGCAAGCTTTGCACCTTCAAACACCCCCACAAGTCTTTATGCCACATCTCAGAGCTCGTAACACCTACCCTTGGTTTCTTGCTATAAAAACATTACTCTGGCAGGCTGCAGCACAGCCCACTTAATATTTCAGACACTTTGAACTGAACCCCCCATCTGTCCTCCAATTATTACTATGAACTGGGGCCATGGAGCATCACACAGGACCCAGAGGAGGCTGAAGGCCAAATGCCATGTGCTGCGGACCAGTCCGTCTGCTGGCAACCCCAAGCTGTGTGTGGCGATGCAAACCAGGCTGCACAACTGGACTTCAAGGCTAGATGGGAGTGCAGCCCTCTGCTTTAGCACTACAGAAGAAATCATTGTGGATTTAGGGGAACCATGCCCTTAGAAGGCAAAAAATACTTTTGCTGGTGCAGACATTGGAAATAGTTTGTGAGATATAAGTTCATCTGACTGACTTCCCAGCTCATTTTCATGTGATGAAAATTGTGGCTCAGAGAAATCTTCCTTTGGTAAGACATGTGGCAACACTCAAAACCCAACAAGTTTCCATAAATATCCCTGGTTAAGTTCCTAGCACGACAGAGTTGTTTAATAGGGTTATCAAACGCAAGGTAAGCCGTGACAGCCAAATATGAGGTCATTCACATCAACTCAGCTTACCATGCAGAAGTGTCCAGCTTCTGCTTGCCTTGTACGGAGAACGTGCACTGGGATAGTTACCACAACTCAGCCAACATGTGGCGATGCCATATGGGCTACCATGACTGGGTTGTGTGTTTGAACCCTGGCATCCAGCTGTTCACAGATGATGGGTTGCGTCTCCACAAAGGCGTGGCAGATGTGGACTGCTCTTTCAGAGGGAAACCCCAGCTTGCCTTTAATCCAGAGTGCATGGGTTTGACATTCCAGGCATATCTTAACATTGCTGCAGATATTACAGCAAACCTCTAGGCCCCCATGCAATGTGAGCACAGACGGGTTGTTATATATACAAAAGGATTTTGTGCCAAAATGCTTGTGGTCTAAATCTGATAGCCTGGATGTGGTCTACAGACATATGAGTGACTTGACTTCGTAGGCAAAGGTAGGCAGGTAGGTGCCTTAGGCAATGGCTTGGTATAAAATCATGGACACAGTATGGACTGTTTGCTTAAGAAGCAAACGACTGAAAGTTCACTACTGAAAAAGCCAACCTGGCTTTGACCTGAGGAATTTGCATCTCTTGACACAATGACCTTTGCTGTTGGCCTAGAAGAGCCAGCCTGTGGAGGTCTGAAAGCCAACAACTCATCTCCCAGCCAGACAACTTCATGAGCTTTTTCCTTCAGCCCTAAGAGTACAAGGGCACTGCTGTCCCATTTCTGTGGGTGCTGGGACAAAATCCCTCAAACCTTGTATTTGGCCCACCCCAAAGAAGATAGCTGTTCCCATATTTTGTCTTCCAGCATCACTGCGTGAAGTTGCTCTGGAGATCCCAAGTCAAACAAGACAGG
Organism: Falco naumanni; assembly: GCF_017639655.2. Lineage (NCBI taxonomy): Eukaryota > Metazoa > Chordata > Aves > Falconiformes > Falconidae > Falco > Falco naumanni. The sequence goes on along the minus strand of NC_054055.1, from coordinate 4,347,551 downwards.
CAGTTCATCTGCAAGAGTGGAAGCGGTGTGCCTCGGTCAAGCTCGATACGTCTTCAGAGATAATGTGGAAGAGAAGCCATCTCTCTTGCAGTGAGCATGGAGGAAGAAGCAGGTCCTTCAGCACCCACCTCTCTGCTGACACAGAGATCACGGAGGGTAACTGTGGCTTTTATAAGATGGACATGTCTACTTACTGACTCCAGGCAGTGAGGAGATGGCAGACTTTCACTGCTATCAAACCAGGGTGGATTTGAACGAGCATCCAAAACATACCCCAGCAGACTTACAAGCCCCTGAATGTCTCCCTTCTGTGCAGTGCTTGGCTCTTGGAGGCCATGGGTGTTACCACTATAATAAACATTCATGTTGCCTCTCTATCTGCCAGGTATGTTGCACTTTAGAAATGCCACGTGTATTCTCAGCTTTTAGGAATTTCCCAAATCCTACCCATTCAAAACAGACCCCACAGCTGCTTCCCTTCCAAAAATCCAGATGCATCTTCTATTGTGCCTTTACAGTGAGTATCAGATTTTCTTCCAGTTTAGTAGAGCTGCAGCTTATACAATCTTGACCTCTGAAGCATGCAGAGAAAGAAGAAAATAGCAGGGCACAATGTCTTCTTTAGCTATTATTCCACCAGGGCCAGCCAAGCTACTGAAAGGGAAATCCCTGCAGAAATTAAGGAAATTCAGATATTTCTTTCATTCTAAGAGGCATTCCCGACAGAGCCAGGGCTTGTTTCCAAACACATGGCTGCATTCCAGACTGAGAGAAACTGTATTATGCAAATATTGACCAGTGTTGAAGGAAACAGCAATAAAAAATAGTCAAAGGTGACAAAAGCTGTTCAGCTTGGGCTGTAATATCTGAAGCCAAAATTTGGGAGCATTGTTTCACTGATGAGATGGCTTTTGCAAGTAGAAGGTAGCAGCGGATGGTCTGTGTTCCTTCCTTTTTTTCTTTCTATTTTTTTCTTTTTTTTTCTTTTCTTCTTACTTGGTTTTAATTGGGGAAATTTTAGTCCTGGAAACGATGACGGAAACACTAATGAATGCACAGAATCTTGTTATTGTCCAGGACTCAGTCTCACAATGATCCAAACAATGATCCAACACGTAGACCAAAACTAATAAAGACCTACCTGGCAGGAAGACGAAGAGGAACATTATGCGTTATGGACCGGCCCCAGGAATGAGAGTGCTGTGTGGAAGAATATTGGAAAAAGATGGGAACTCCACCTCCAGTGAAGCTGATGGAAAAGTCCAAAGGAGGCCCAGGAATGATGGGGCAGGAACTCAGTAATGATATACAAGTTGTAAGGTTTAAGGCAAAAGTCAGGGGTCACACAGATGAGGGTTTAAGTTACACATTGGTGAGGGAGAGCCAAGAAATCTGAATATTTGCAGCTTATGTGCAGAGGGGCTGGAGAAGACATGAGGATACAGCACAACTGCACAGGCTGTGTAGGTGTGAGTCAGGGCAACATCTTGCCCTTAAAATGACTTCACCTGCCTCCACAGCAGAGCTGAATTAAATCTTCACAAGCTGGGGAGAGACAATTTTAAAAGTCATCTCTGTAGAGAACCTTGTCCTTACAAATTAATGATAAAAGAATGACTATATTTGACCATACGTACGCAGATAGCATCCTACTCGGCTGTAGCCAGAAACAAATGTTTGGAAAAGTATTTAAAAACCCAAGTAATGACACCTCTTTCCTTTGCAATACCCTCCTAATTTCTGGCATGAGTGAGTCTAGGGAACAGTTTTATTGTATTCAAATGCAAATATACCAGACCCACATTTCATCCTTAGGAACTCCTGTGGAAGCTGAAGGAGAATTTGGCTCTGAGCTAAGGGCTACTTTAACTGATACTCTTTTCTGCTACTTATCTACTTCTGTTAGAATTGCCAACTCTAGGCCATGCTCACCTCAGCAGTATACAGGCACTTCCCAATAGCTCTGTAAGATACCTTCATTTATTCAGAAAAGATGTCTTCCTTTTCCCTTCAAGCTCCCCTCATCATATATATTTTCAGCATCACAGACAGTGTGGAAAATAGAGTTTATACCCCATCCCTGAGCTGGCATATGAATCAGAAGCCAAGGATGGGCATTGCTTTTAAATTGTCGTCTGCATTCCCTCAATACCTCCTCTTCAATACGTGACCATGGTGAATAAACTGTCCTCTTGCATTGCCCACTTGTTCCACTGATTATAGACACAGTATAGTTGGTGCTGCACCAAATGCTAATTTGTCATGACAATTAGAAAATTAGTCCAAAAGTTCACAGAGGGCACAAGCTTTCCATGACCCCCCGACTTCCTGTGTGCGCATGGGATCAAGCGCTTGTTCCACATGATGCCACCTTGATCCACATACAATATCACTCTTTGGGTTTGACATCTGGGAGTGGTTTCAGTGCAAAATGTTAATTTGGACCTTTGGGATTGTCACAGGTCCTTCAAAAGCAGCCTGGTGTTCATGGCTGAGACTCACAAAATGTATGTTGTGGTTTAACCCCAGCTGGCAACTAAGCCCCACACAGCTGCTTGCTCACCCCTGCCTCCCGGTGGGATGGGGGAGAGAATCGGAAGGGTAAAAGTTAGAAAACTCGTGAATTGAGATATAGACAGTTTAATGGGTAAAGCAAAAGCCGCATGTGCAAGCAAATCAAACAAGGAATTTATTCACCACTTCCCATCAGCAGGCAGGCGTTCAGCCATCCCAGGAAGGCCAGGCTCCATCACGCATGATGTTGGCTCGTGGAAGACAAACACCATCACTCCAAATGTCATAGAATCATCGAATGGGTTGGGTTGGAAGGGACCTTTAAAGGTCATCTAGTCCAACCCCCCTGCCATGGGTGGGAACACGTTCCACTACACCAGGTTGCTAACAGCCCCATCCAGCCTGGCCTTGAATGTTTCCATGGATGGGGCAGCTACTACCTCTCTGGGCAACCTGTGCCAGTGTCTTACCACCCTCAGCATAAAACATTTCTTCTTTACAGCTAGTCTGACTCTGTCCTTTTTTAGTTTGAAACCATTACCCCTTGTTTTATCGCAAGAGACCCAACTAAAAAATTGTCCCCATCTTTCTTATAAGCCCCCTTCATGTACTGGGAACTGCTCTAAGGTCTCCCCAGAGCCTTCTCTTCTCCAGGCTGAACAATCCCAGCTCTCTCAGCCTGTTCTCATAGGAGAGGTGCTCCAGCCCTCTGATTATTTTTGTGGGCTTCCTACATCCCGCCTCCTTCCTTCTCCCCCCAGTTTATATGCTGAGCATGATGCCCTATGGTACGGAATATCCCTTGGGTCAGTTGGGGTTGGCTGTCCTGGCTGTGTCCCGTCCCAACTCCTTGTGACCCTTGGCCTGCTCGCTGTGGGGTGGGGTGAGGAGCAGCAAAGACCTTGACTCTGTGTAAGCACTGCTCAGTAATAATGAAAACATCCCTGTGTTATCAACACTGTTTTCAGCACAAATGCAAAACAGAGCCCTGTACTAGCTGCTATGAAGAAGATGAATCTATTCCAGCCAAAGCCAGTACAATGTGGCACCTTATATGCTGTTACTGCCCAAAATCCCTATTAAGATGTGAACCAGGAGTTTACTCCTGGAAAATCCTGGTCTAAGGCTGTGCTGCTGCTATATGTTCAGTTTGCTTACTAAGGAAAGTGTAACTCTGAGCTGGTGCTGGTCACTGTGTCTCTGCACAAGCGAGTTCTGTTACTTGCAGAACTGGTTACCGCATGGTTCAGGAAAATGGGGAGAAAAGGTCTAACACTGAGTCTCTGCAAATGCAGTGAAAGGAAATAGATGCTGGTGCTTCTTTAGCAACTTTCAACGTTTCTCAGTGCTGCATGTTCAGAGCTGGCAAGGGGACACAGCATGCCAGCTCATCTCCCTGCGGGTATCTCTCCCCTTCCCCGTCCTATTTATTTAGGTGTAGGAGGCTGGTCTGGCTCTGAGGAGCACTTTGTCTAACCTGGTGTGGTCTCAGCAGAAAGAGATGGGCAAAATATTTCACTTTACATTTGATGGGAGGCAAGGGGGGGGGGGAGTGGGGGGAGTGGCATGGGTGGTATCAATCTGCAAGTACACCCCCAGGAAGATGGGATTTAGAGGGGAAAAGGTAGAGGTATAGGGTTTTCTTCTTGCTACGTACCAGGGACAAAGTGGTCCAGGGAGCTTTAACAGTAAGAATAACACACATACACACACACACAAAAAGATGCAGAGGAGTCTAGACTTGTTAAAGCCTTTTTCTTGCTGTCTTTGTCTGGCAGAGCCTGAGTTTTAAAATACCAATGCCTTTTCTTGTCACTCTCAGCTTTAATTTATTATTTTTTAAAATCAATAAATATCCCTCCACTCCTCCATCTGGAGGATTCCTCCTTCATCCCACCACTGCCAAGCTGATCAGAGCCACCTATGCAATGCCATTTGATCCAGAACATATTTCAATCTTGGCCCGTTCTCAGCCTCATAAATTCCTGACATGATTCGGGAGGCATTTCTGTTGGAAATAGCTCTCCGCTCCGCTGTCGTATTTATAGAGATTGCCGCTGCCTCTGATCTGAGGCCAAACGTTAGGAATAATTGCAGCAGGAAGCAGGACAGAGCTCGACATATTGTTTGTCTGGATTGTTTTAATTTCAAGATCATGGAAGTACCCCCACTTACTGATGTTCAGAGAGGGAAAAAAAAAAAAAAGGAGAAAAGAAAATAAAAGCATTGTTCAGGAATTTTCTATTTTAATTTTTTTTTCTTTTTATTGCTTTTGTTAGAGGCAAAGAGGGAATCATTACGCTTGCTGCTGAGGACAGGGAGGTGAATTAGATGTTGGTGACTTATTAATTCAGGAATCCTGTCCCTGCAGATTAGACTAGAGGTTCCCACTTTTTTATTTTCTGCTTGTTGAAACAAAGCCAGGAAATGCACATGGCTCTGCGTACGCATATGTGTGTCTGTATGATGGGAGGGAGGGGGTTGCAGAGCTGTAGGTGGGCCCCCAGGAACCTTGTCCATCTGCAGCTTCAGCCCTGGCCAGCACAGCCACACCACCATGCCAGTCGGGGCTGAAGCTGCACACGGACAAGGTGCTAACTCTGGCAGTTTGGAAAAGGCCACATATCCAGGCAGGCAATGGCCCATACTCAAGGTGTGAAGTCCTTGGCCATGAGGCTCAGAGCTGAGTAGGAAAGATGCAGGATGTGGATGCCAGGAGCCTTCAGACACACTGCGTCTGAACTGGGGTAGCTGTGTTTGGAAGTGAGAGACACATGCACATGCTGGGAGCCTGAGCTGAAGCCCATTGAAGTAGACAGAAAAACATTTTTCACTTCAGTAGGTTTTGGAAACCACTGGAGGTGCAGCTGGAGGGGGAGGATAGGGAAATGGACAAAGCAAAGGCTACCCAGTATAGGGATACCAGGCAGTCTATGAGGTAGAATCATGGGGCTCCTGGTGCTCAGAAACCCCATCATTAACATCTCCCACCCCTGTCTGACCATTGGCAAAATCACCGGGTTGTCTGGGGCATCACTGAAACAGAGAGTGAGCAGATGAAGTGGGACCTCATTGCAGAGAGGCACTAGCATTGTCTTCTCCTCCCACTGCTGTGCTTTCTGGGTACTGTTACTCTGATACAACAGGGATTTAGCCTTGCCCCAGTCTTACTGCTTTTAGAAGAGAGTCCTTAAAGACTTGCTTAAGTACCCATTGTTTTGGTAAAACCCTTAGAGTCTTCCTTAGGTACATGTCAAAATAGGTTCCTGAGTAGGAATTCTGAATTTGCGCTGTTGCATCTTGAGAGAGAAACCCGACTGTGATTTCACTGCTGGGTAGTAGCTCTGGGAAAAGAGGAGAACACAGCCAAATCCTGGGCTGTGTTGGTTCAAGCCTACCCCTTTTGCTGGTTATCGAAAGCTCTCTTAATTGAGCATAGATATGGGGTAAGAGCTGCTGTAAGTTCAGAGGAGAAAATCATCCACACTTCCAGCAAGAGCTACAATCACATTAGCTTAACACAAGGGAACAATAAAGGGCTCTACTCAGAATAAAAAACAGCAAGAGCCAACAGCTGGGAGCTGAAGCCAAAAAAACCTTGGTTATGAGCAAGTGAGCCTTGTAAATTGAAGGGGGAGTTTGACAGCCTGGGGCGATCTATCAAGGAATGCTTAAAGGGCTGGCCAATTGTTAGGGTGCCTTCAGGAAAAGACACTTTAAACAAATCCAGGTCACTGGGCTCAGTCCAGTTGCAAGGCGAAAGCATCTGTTCTTGTGCTGTGCAGGAGATCGTATTAGGGGTTCGATGGTTTCTGCCACCCTCAGCATGTCCGAACAGAGAAATGCCAGGAAGCACTTGTGCACTGCTTAAGCCAGTAGAGAAAATGCAAATTAATCCATCTCACATCACTTCTTGGATTGTCAGTGATATTGTGCAGTTTCAACCTGTGAAATAGTTCAGAGGCAGTTTTGAAAAATATTGCAGTGGTGGAAAAGAGATGATAAGGAAGAAACTGTGCTGCGTGTCCAGCTGGATAGAGGCAGAAAGCAACTGCCCCATCGGGCTGCCCACGTGAAAGTACCTTTGGTACCCTCCATTACATTTCTAACAGCAGCACCCAGCACTGCCATTGCCTCAGATGCTGAGCCTACTGCCTCGATAAAAAAATGCCAGCAACTGAAGGAAGATGGAAAATAAATGTATTTTAAGGTCCTGGAACAAAATGCGGGCAGAACTGAAACAGATCTTGCTGTATTCAGGCTCAATCATTCTTTCCTGAGTTCCTGCATCTTCTCAGAGGTAGGACAGAGAGGCTAAGCCAGTGCAGCCTTTCTTACATTTTTATATGCGGGAAAACTCATAGACATGCAGTAAAAGCGCAGATGAAAGGGTGGAAAAAAGGATGGATTAACTCTGTTTTTCATCCAGGGAGCTGAGGCAGCAAAATCTATAAAGGAAGGCTATAGCAAAATGGGGAATTAAGCAATTATTTTGAGTCTAACCACACCTCTGCCTTTCCAGTAGCACCTTCGCATGGAGCTGACCACCTCAACCCATAACTGTGGCTGGCAGTTACGTTACCCTGGAGTTTTCCCCACAGTTAAGTCACAGTAACCTCTCTCTGGGAAAAGAAGTAGCCCTGAAAAAATTAACAAGCTCAGCATTGCCTTGAATCTTTTAAGCAACTCCTGATGTGCTTTGGTCTCCCTCAAAGTCTGATGCTAGTAAAAAATATTCCTTTTATTTGAAAAAGGGATAATAGAAAAGGGGAGAACATAAAATAGACGGAGAGGAAGACTGGGACAGATGCCAGAGGATCTGATGCTAATCAGGTCCAGATAATGTCCAAGTCCAATATCGCCTTCCCTGGGGATGGTGCCCCAGGACACAGTGCCAGGAGGATGTCAGTGCTGAGACTCCAGTGCTCGCCTGCACCACTGGGAAAAGGGAATCTGCAAATATTTAGTCTGCCAGAAAGACTATTCCAATTAGCGAATGTCAGATCAAGGCCTGAATGATTCTGAAACATGTAAGGGTTTGGATAGGGCTTATCCAAGTCACACAAGGGTTGTCACTTACTTAAAACTATTAGTATCTGACAAGCGTGTACATCTCCAGGCACCTAAACCAGAAACTGCTTAATTTACACTAACAGTTGTGGGATGGATCCCATTTAGCGTGAATTCCTGTGTCCCCAGAAAGCTGAGCCTGGGCTGATTTCATAGCTTCTCATCCCCTGGAAATTTGCTTATTCATAAATAAAACCCACCATCATTATCTGAAATGAAGGAAAGAGCCTTTGTCACAGAAGACAAGGTGTCATCACTCAGCTGTGTTACTGCTAGCTTCAGTCTGACCGTTGGTCCTAATATGGATATGGTTAATTCTTACACCAACAGTCGCGGACAAGTGAGGACTTTTTTGGAAATGAAGGGAGAGGGACCTCAGAGCCCCATGCGAACATTCAAGTGAAGAGAGTCATGTCAGCAGATGCAGCAATGCCAGTATTGGGCTGGTTGTGGGAAGGGTGCTGTTCACAGCCACCTTCATTTTTCCACACCGCAGTTATTTTGTTTTCTTCAAATAAGGGCAGGAAAATCTTACCGGTCAAGACAACGAAGAACAAAGAGACTGAGAGCAACTGACAGGATGGAATTTAAGGCTCAGCATTAAGAGCAGACACTGGTTTAATCCCTCTCCCAGCTCCAAAAACAGTCAGGATGTCCTTAGCATGGTGATGCCTGCCCATCCCCTCCCAGAAAGGCACCAACACCCCGATAGCAAGTCCAGATTTCTCTGCCAAAAGGTCTAGGCTCCTTCTCTGATTTGGGTAGTGACTGAGGGTGCAGAAGATGCATTTTCAGCTCCCCCTGAGCCCTCCTGTGCAGCTGAGTAGGTCACAAGGGTCAGTGTACACTTCTCCCAACTCTTGTTGTCTCTGGACTCAGTGTCTGGCCAACAGTGATCATCCAGGCTACATCTGAAAGGGTAAGAAAAGCAAGCCAGGTTTGATATTATATTATGACTCACATCCACACCTTTAAAATCTCCCTTTTCTGCCCCCAAACTGTGCATGGTGAGTAGTCCCTGGCCAGTTCTCAGGCAATGTTGCCAAAACTACCGAAGGAGTATGCTAAGACTCAGCCAACTGCTACAGGTGAGCCCAAGTACCGGGTCTGTTGACTGTGTAGATCCAAAAAGCTTCTAGAGATAGAGGAGAGAGGAGGCACCCTCCCTCCATCTCAGTAGGATGGGATGGGATGGGATATTCAGGAGATGAAGGCTGGTGGGAGGAACCGAGCTTGGGATGTGCCCTGGACTGTCACAGGATCCTACTCTGGGTGCTTCAGGGGGGCTAACTGTAGGTGAGATGAACCCCTGCCACCCTTACCTCCTGCCACAGGTCCTTCATCTGGAAGGATAAGGGATAAAAAGAGATGAGGCAGATCAACCCTGCCAATGCTCACAGAGGTGCAAATTTTGCCATCTAAAAACAGTGGGGACTGGATCCATGTTCCAGAGAACTTACTTGATCCCACCTCTGATACTGAATGCCTTGTGGGATCAGCACTTGCTCTTACTTTTATTGTCCCAGAAGAGGATCTGAGATGATTTGCTTTGGCCAAGGTCACCCTTAAAGGGAGTGTCAGGGTGGGATGCTGAGCCTGGGTCTTTGAAATACCAGGCTGGCCCTCACACCATCTTAGGTGCAGGAGAGCAGTGGGGAGATGGAAGCAATCCTCTTCTTGTTAGTGATGTTCTGTCCAGACTACAGACAAGCTTAGTGAGGTACAGTGCCTGCCAAGTTTTCTTTCCAGTGACTGCCGTTTCAGGCAGCTCCTAGCTACGCTTTTTAAATATAAAAGTTTTAAAGAAGCTTATGGCAAATGCCTCCTATGAAATAGGCTTTTTATAGCTGAGACTGGAACAAAATGCTCCAAAGGTGACAGGAGAAACAGTTCAAACAGGACCAGACCAGGGTATAGTTTAAGGACCAGACCTGACTGTACATATCTCCAGGGTACAGCTCCATAGGCAGCAATGCAACTTCTCTGCTTTGGATCAGCTGGGATTATGGACCTCTGCAGGTGGCCACAGCCAGCTTCTCCCAGCTAAGAGCTCCCTAGAGGTATTCTTTTAAACATCAACAGGGGCTAAAATGGACCACAAAGGAGTAACTTAATTTCTGCCTGTGTCTGTGTGGTGTGTAAGTCAAAGCTGAGTGTATGAGCATTCCTCATGTTCTCTTAGAGTGACCCTCTGTCTTTGGAAACCATGGAATTATACACTAAAGCCCACCAGTTTTAGAACAAAACAGAACTCAATGGATTATTTGTGGCAGATGATGTTTCAAAATATTGCACTGAATAGAGCTGCCCAAAGTGAATGTTGAATCGTTACATATGGTTGTCATTTTGGATGATTTGGGGACTCTTAGATGCACAGGGCTGGCAGGGACAGTCCCTTTTGCAAGCGCAAGGAATGCCCAAAAGTATCACAAGAAACTTGTTATACAAAGTCCAGCTAGACAAAACCAACAAGGGAAGTAGGACAACTGGAGGACAGAGTTTTAACCAAAATTGGTGAAAAAAACAACAGGTAAGAAACAGTTTCAATCCTTGTTTCACTGAAGTCAAACCAGATTTTGCAGCTATCTGCTGTATGACGAGGGCTTCATCTGTGTTTCTGGCCTTGGGCATATCTTGCCTGTCTGAAGCAAGAAAATAGTTTTCAGAAGACTGCTTTTAGGTGCAGCATTGCTAAATTATGTGGATTTAGTTGAATGAGATGGGTAGGACCAAACTGGAGAGATAAAAATGCCGCTGATATAGTGTACATCACGTTTCAGAGGTCAAAGCTTCCACTTTGCACCTTGTGAAAATCAAAGCATCTCAAATGAGTGTGCAAAATTGTAACTCGTGGTTTTGCAACCATTTGCTTCTTTGCTTTCCTGGTAGAGTATACACAGTCCTACAGAGGAGGATTTTCTAAGCACAATGTTTATTAATGAAGCCTGTCCCAGCTGTGCAGTCCTCATGCAGAGTAACAGCAGGAGTTTCTTCAGGTCTCCTCACCATGTAGGGTTTTGGTGTTTGTGAAAATGAGACATCCTGAAGGGAAACTTTAATCTGAATTTCTCAACAGGTGAGCCCCAAATGTGTTTTACATTCCATTACTACCAAACACACACAGCCAGACCTGATGGATTTGATACCCTTTCTGGTCCATCAATCTGACAGATTGGAGAGGAAAGGGATTCCTTTTCAATGCCATGCGAGCTTTCAGTGTCTTGCAGATGATCACTTTCCTGGTGCACCCCATACTCCGACTGAATAACGAAATAATGTTTAGATATAAAGACTGTGATTGACAGTCAGGCAGACAGATGCATTTTCTAGTAACAAAAGCCAGACAGATAGTTCAACTATGTTTCTACACCAACCTCCAAAAAACTGCACTTGGTGTAAGGAAACTCAGAGAAGGAATCTGTCGAATCTCCTCAATCTTAAAACATTAGCAAGAAATTACTCCCAGCCCATACACTTTTCCTCTGCTTTTGTATCATAACCCTCTTCTCTTACCCTCCAGCAAATCTGCCCTACCAGATGACAGAGTTCAAGCATAAACAAGGAGTTTCAATTATCAGACCTGGACCCTTCCTTTCCCATTGCAGTCTTCCCCTATTGACCATTTCCCACAATTAGGGGTCCCTCCATTCCCAAAACTGCTTTAAGTATAAGCATGCTATCGTGTTACCTTCCCCTGGGCAGATGCTATCTTCGTCCCCTTTTCCATGTGGGTTTCTTTGTTTGTTTTTCCTTTTCTTTTTTTTGAAGAGGAAAATTAAAAATACAAATAGGTAACGGTAATAAATCTCTTTCCACATTTTACATTCTACCATGCTCCCTTTAATGTCCCGGTTTATGTTATGCATTGTTTAGCACTGTTTCACAGCAACACTTTTTAGAGGAAGATTGGACAAATACTTAATGTTTTTGAAGAATTACAAGACTAAACGTTGAGAGAGGTTTCTCCAGCTTATCTTAGCCTATGGCTTAAAGCTACAGAATGCATAGGTAATGTAGGGCCCATAGCTGGCCTAGAGGATGAGAAAAGGCAGATATAAGGTCTAGCAGTGGGCTGGACCAGAGATCTCACCCCCTGATGCAAAGACTTGACTATTTTCAAACTCTTATGTATGTCTTGCAGTGAACTGGGGCTGACCTTTGTTTTTAGAACAGGAAACTCTCCAGAATCTATTTCTTCTGGGGGTATGTGATATTTTGCATATATTTCTGTATCTGCTGCTAGCTCATGGCCCGTGTTCCTTCTGTGTCCCTCCGGTCAAGTCTCAGCAGATCTGTAATCTCTTACATCTGCATCTGTAGCTCGTATGTGCAACGGGCAAATATACTTGTGGCTTCAAAGAACTGCTTCCTCTTACACGTCCTTTACTTCTCAGTATATGGAGCTCTCTTCCACATATTTTGTTCCAAAAAAATAGTCTGGTCCTGTAAAAGACCCCCAAAAGGTGTTCTACAAGATGCCCAGCTTGCGAGAAAGGTAAGTTCTGCTCTTTGGCTGTCTTCCTTCTCATGTATTATTTTCCACTCCTCTTGGTTCTTTCATGCTGTGCAAGTATTTGGACTTTGGTGCTTGAATCGGAGCGTCATGCTGGTCTTCAATGAAAGCATTTCTCCCTTAGAGAATGACTCACCAGGCACTGTCTTTGCTTCCTTCAGTACAATCATAGCAAATAAAACTGATGGTTCAGCTTTGCTGTTTGGTCATGGTCAGAGGGCGACATGCTGGGACAGGATTTCTCTTCCTGGGTAAGTCATGCAAAGTTACTGCAAGTCAAACAAGGTGCCTGTTGGCCTGTTGAAATGCTTCTTTGCTTTATTGCATTTCATCTGACAGTTCATCTTCCTCCCCTCAGTCTGAACACTTGTCTGCAACGATGAGGTAGTTCGTGTGGTTTGTAATGAAAAGGTCCTTTCCTAGTTTGTTCCAAAATCTGCTGGGGATTCTGTATATTTTCATTGTCTCTGTTTGTTGCTTGGCCAGCATTTCCTTGCCTGTGTAACATCTGCTCACCAGATCTCAGATATCCTTGATCACATTTGGCCGGTATGAGGCACCTCTAGCTTTCTGGTGTGTTCTTGAGAGTGCATCTGTTCCCAACAATCTGGGTGCTGTGTTTCAGCTACATTTCTGTCTGAGACATCTATCCCATGCGACTAGCTCATCTCTGTACTTCCACCTAGTAGCACCACTCTGTTTTCTTTCCCATGGCTATTTGTGGATCCTGTTGTTATCTGGGAAACTTCATGTCTGCTCTGCACTTTCACATAGGTGGGAATTCACTTTTCCTATGCTCACAGCTCTTGGTAGAGTTCTTGTGGGAGCATGGGGTTGACAATTTAGAAGTCTGGACAACTAGGGATGGCTGTGAAGAATTGCTCTCCTCTTTACCCAAGAATTCACTAAAGCAGCCTTGCCTCCTGCCTCCTTCCCTCCTGAGCTCCATTATCTTCCTGCCTTTGACTTCTACCCTATCATTCCATTTAGGACTTCCACCTCTTCCAGTCACTTAGTGCCCACCTCCACCTCCTCTGCTTCACCTCCACTCCTCCTCTAGCCTCCTAATGTGTAGATATTTACATCTGTAGATTTTAGACCTCATTGTACCCAGCTTCAGATAGCCACCTGAGGTCAGGAGCATCCCTGACCAGCTGCAACCAATGTAGACAATTTCAGAGGGCATTTCAGCCCACTTCTAGAAGAGCCTCTTTCTTTCCACTAACCCTAAAGGGAAGTCTCCAGGGCATGCACTCCTGTGTGCTTTGCTTCAGTGCTTAACATCACCCAGAACAAATCCAGTCTATATGCTGCAGTGCATGTCAGATAGCCCAGACCTTGAGTCAGTGCTCAGGGTAACTTCTGTCCAGTGTCTCTGGGGCACTGTCCCCAGCTTCTTCTATCTGTATTTTGGAAACCCCCTTCTTTCCAAATTTTACATGCTGGGGAGCAATAACAAAATGTTCACAGGCCAGAGGAAAACCTGAAAGTTGGTAAGTCTGCTAACCCTTTTCATTTAGGCTCCCACATCTTTCATTGCTATTACAAATTCTGTGTAATTTGGCAGTAGTCTGACCTATTGTTTATCCAGATTTTTGACCTCTGTCACAAATCGTTCATACATGACATTTTCTGTGGGCTGACAGTAATTTTGGAGTAGAATTCACATTTATTTGTGTCGTCTGGTGAGTTGTGGATGCATCCAGATGAGGGTTGAGCATGTGACAGCCACTGCCTACTACAGCGAGTAGTGCAGCAGCTTGTATAAAGCTTTATTTTTAAACCATTGCAATGCCAGGGCAAAAAGCATCAAGCTTCTAAGCAGGGTTTGGTGGGGGTCAGGGTTGTAATTCAGTGCCAGGGATGCGATTTCTCTCTGACTTTTGTTCCTTTTTCCAGTAGTCTCCACTTTGGATTTCCTAGATTTGCTCTTTGGACCATGGTCTAATGTAAGTAAAAAAACAGCAACCCCAAACACGGATACAGTCCTATTTTATTCCTTGTGCCTCAAACACAGACCCAGCTCATGAAACACTCCCCCCAAGCAGAGCTGTCTGCATACCCAGATGTTGTCGGAGCATCAGTGTGCTGCAATGGCCCCACAGGGGAAAACACATGCCATAACCTTCCAGAAGTGAATTTTCCTTGTCTGGCCTTCCTGCATCCTGACATCAATTCTCCCCTACACACAGCAGGGATTGCAGTGGTTCCTGAGTGCTGGGAGTGTGTTGGAGAGGTTGGAAATACCCTGCCAGAGATTTCCCAGGGAACAGACCTGGGTTCTGCTTGGAAAGCCAATGTATAGATTTGCGTGTAGCTCTTTGGAGGTGATGAAAGAAAGCAATTGCACCCCTCTGTCTAGCTCTCTACCAAAAAGGAGAGGTCATGAGATTGAGTGGGTTGCTGAACTGGACTCCAGAGACCTCAGTTTACTGCTTGATCTAAGGCAGAAACAAAAGATGAGAGCACAGAAATCTCTTCCTCCTTTTTTAATCCCCTCTACGCCCCCTCCCCCCGCACCCCCCCCCCCCGCACCCCCCCACCCCCGATCTTTTCCATTTAGAGATTATCTCTCACTATGTGTATGCGAAGTGCACAAGGGGCCCATGCTCTCCACTTCCAACCAAACACTGCTTAAGTACAAAGGAAATAAGAGGAACCATTACCTGCTGCCTGGGGCTGCGTTTGCGTGCCTCATCACCTTCAAAGGTCTGATCGACAGCTTGCATTGGGGTTGAATCTCTTTCTCCTTCTTTGCAATGCTTCTCTTTATGGGATCATACTTTATTGCTTTCTTTCCAAGTGTTTCATTACAAAACCTATTAATGAACCACTAGGGGTAGCCAAATGTGTTTGGTTGCATGCAGGACCTTGAGAAGGATTACGGAGCAAATGCACTGCAAACAGCCTCAGCTTGCTTGCAAACAAGGCAGCCTCCTGCCCCAACAGATGAGCCCTCAGACAGAGACCTCCCTGAAGTTTCCCCTTCCCTTGGGGAAACCTGGAAGGACATGAAATGCTTCAGAGCGGAGAACTTGGTGCAGTCACCTGACCCCATACAGGCTCAGCACACATCCAGCAAGATAAACAAATGATGCTTGCCACATGGCTGTCACACATCTCAGCACTAAAGCCACCAGTCTCCCACTGGGGCTATGAAACATGCACTGGAGAATACAGGGAACAAGAAACCTCTCCCCTAGGCTAAAGTGAAAATGCTGGGAGAATGAACTGCAGAAAGGACTGATGTAGCCATCTCTCATGAAAGCTTGCCCTCTTGTGAGATGCTAACTTAGGAGGAAGAGACAAAATTTTATCTAGGTCTTCATCTCCCATCTTCACCTTGCTTCAGGCTCTCCTCCCACTGCTGTGTACGTACAGTCATTAACTTCTGTTAACAACAGTGTGCAGTAAGGAAACAGCACTACTATAACATTGATGGAGAAAGTACATGAACTTAATGATTTCCCAAGGTCACAAAGGGGGCCTGTCCTTCGGGCAAAAGCTGTACCAAAGTCCTCCTCCATCCCGCTTCAGTGCCCCTGTGGGCTTCTTCTTCCCACGTTTCACTGCATGGACAAAACCTGAGAGAGTTAAATAAAGCAAGCATGACCCTGTTCTGCTGGAAAATCAGATGAAAGGCAAGTGTCTACGATGATTTGGATCTCAGTGGACTTGCATTTGCTTGCTATTAAGCTGGAGCTAGCTTGCAAGATATCTTCAGAATGCCTCAGCTGGGGTTGTAGGTTTTGCACAGGGGATGTGCTGAGCTAATTCAACATGAGTTTGGCTAATGCAGTCTGGGATCGGAAGCTTTTATGTGATTACATGGGTAAAACACAATCTCCTGCTAGAAACTGAGAGCTAAACATTGCCCCAGATACAGCTGTGCTGCCGTTTCCCTGCTGTTTCAGCTAGATCTGCAGGAACCCATGCTTGTAGATTGGTAGGATGAGAAATTAGTCTGCTCATTTTGTTGGGATCTCAAAAGTTATGAGGGAACAAGTCCTCAGTACAGGAAAGACATGGACCTGTCGGAGCGGGCCCGTCGGAGGCCACGGAGCTGGTCAGAGGGCTGGAGCCCCTCTGCTGTGGGGACAGGCTGGGAGAGCTGGGGCTGTGCAGCCTGGGGAGGAGAAGGCTCCGGGGAGAACTTAGAGCAGCTCCCAGTGCCTGGAGGGGCTGACAGGAAAGCTGGGGAGGGGCTTTTTGCAAAGTCATGTAGTGATAGGACAAGGGGTAATATTTTTAAACTAAAAGTGGTTAGATCTAGACTAGCTATAAAGAAGAAATGTTTTATGTTGAGAGTGGTGATACACGGCACAGGATGCCCAGAGAGGTGGTAGATGCCTCATCCCTGGGTACATTCAAGGTCAGGTTGGGCAGGACTCTTACATAGTTGAAGATGTCCCTGCCCATGGCAGGGGAGTTGGACTAGATACCTTTTAAGTTCCCTTCCAACCCCAAACCATTCCATGATTCCATGATTCTAAGTCCTGCACCAGAAAATATTCAACCAAGGCTCTTGAACGAAGTATCTACCAAAACTATGCAGCCCCCTATAAGAACCAGCTTCCAAAACAGCAGTTTGATGGTCTGATAATGCTGTCTCTAGTTACTTAAGATATTTTGAAAATTGAAGGCCAGGGCTTTTTCAGATGCAATCAGACTTTGAGAAGTAATATTTAAAATAATTGTTAGAAGACCCAAGGGAGCAAACTGGCACAACTTCCCTTCAGAAGCGATCCCAGGTCTAGTAGAGTTCTTGGTGTATGTTTTTGAAAAAGGGGAGGGTTATGATTGATAATGACAGAGTAGAATTTAATTAAACTTGGATTAAGTTAATCATTGACACTCTTAAGGAAATGATACAGTCATGTTAAGAGAGTGATAGCTCTGTTAAGGAATGGACCCATGTAAGAAACAGAAAACTAGAATTAGGAAAGGAAGATCAATTTTTGACCCGCTGGTGAAGTTCCTTAGGGCTGATATTGAGTGATAAATGATCTGGAAAAGAATGAAGTGGCAAGCAATACATGGTAGGTGATCGTCAAATACTTCTGGGGCTCCCATAGAGGAGAATGGGAACTCTACAAGAAACTTCCAGAGGTCTTTCTAGAGTCAGTGTATTAATACAACCTGGATATAGCCTAAAATTAAATAAATTTGCTTTCTTTAAAAGCAAATTTATCCATTTCCAGATTCTGTAAGTGCCTGAAGAACTATCTGTCCTACTCACTTAAAAACAAGACTTTGACACTGAAAACGTGAGATTCTGCAATACAATACATGTCATAAACGTTTCATTTAAGCTTTTGGATTTGAGCCATTATGGTTGGTGTTCTGAATTTTTTTCTTAGCAGCCATGAAGACAATAAGCTTTGGAAAAATATGACTTGATGCTATCAGAATTACATATCTCTGGGAAAGAAGCAGCAGCTTCTGTGGAAGTCACTGCTGACCATGGCCATGGTTGTTTCACTGCGTTGCTTTAGAGGCACAGCACAAGGTGCATTGAACAACTTAATGTGAGACCATGAACAGAACACATACTTTGCACTTGGACGTGTATATTTCCTGCAGAAACACATGCTGCTGATCAGCCCAGCAACAGAACAACCCCCCTTGATTTAGGTGACTGATGGTAACAAGAGTAGTACAGCTTGCCTTCCTGAATCCTTGTCACTTACCTCTTGACACGACACCTTTGTCTGTTCTCAGCCCCTGGATATGTGAGATGTGGTTTGCATCCAGGTCTAAATCTAAACTGCTCCAAAGTGTGTGAGAGTTCAGATTTCAGTCTGTGCCTGTCTCAAATGTGAACCCTTTTTAATAAAGCAGAAATCTGCAGATGCACCCTAACAGCTGAAAACCATCAGTAAGGGTAGCGCCATTTCAGCTCTTTCAGAGGAACCTCTGCACCCCCCTGTACTTTCCACCTCCCCAGTCTCCATCTTGCCATTTCTTATCCTGTGTAACTAGATCATTGCTTTGTTATCTTGCTCGTGCCCTTCACCTGACACAGCCCATTCCCCTTTCCAATAAAGGTGGAAGTGCAGAGTATGTGCTGTGTGCACTAACTCTGTTTCCAACCCATCCCATGCTGGGGGCCCCATGCAAACCACGCTATCAATCTGGCGGTCTCTGATGATGGAGCCCACATGGGAACCTTAGATAATGGATTACAGTGGAGGACACGTATTTTTAAATGTGTTTAAGATGTCTGGCAGTTTCTTAAGAAGCACAAGAGGCCGGGGGGGGGGGGGGGGGGGGGGGGGGCGGGGGGGGAGGAGAACAAAAGCAATTTAAGGGGCAAGAAACGTACCCCCAAATCAGTGAGAGCTTTTTGGAAAGGGAACAAGAAAAGCCCTTTGTCATGCTGCACTGCTTCACCCATACCAGCACAGGAGGTAAATGGTGAAAGCATCCTTAAAGCAGAACTCCCATAGCTGAGGGCAAGGGGGCAAACAGGTAATATGGTAAACATTGCACGTGGTTTAAATTATCATTGGTAATAAAACTATTCATCATCAGCCTCCATGCTGAAGGCTGAGATAGCTATTGCTCCTGAGGACTGAGTGACTGAAAGAATGAATCATTTGCTGCTCGCTTGCTCTCTTATTTTTGTTGACCTCCATGGCCCTGGCTCAATGACAGAATGACAGGTCAGCTTCTCTGAGCTCAGTATCCAAAAATTATAGCCTAGGATTCAAAGGTAATCGTCATCACTGGTGTGTCTTTCTGCTCACTGAGACATGGCCTCCTCTGGCATGAGGACTGAAATATCTCTCCGCCTCAAAGACTCAGCACTTGAGCTGAGAGGGATGGAGATGTCCTATGAGTGATCCTCCCAAGGGATGGTGGTGATGGCAAGCCCCAATCAGACCCCAGAAGGTTGGTATATTGTTGATGTTTCTTCAGTTGACCCTATTAAAATTCTGCTTTTTATGTGTCTTTGTGTATCATGTGCAACATCAGGGCTGTAGTGCCTAGGAACAATACAAGCTTCTTTCCTGCTTACCTTTGGAGATGGACACAGACATCTTCTGCACATCCCTGCATGGTCTCCCAGAAGCCCAGAAAACAGGGCAGAGTCTGTGCTGTCCTTTGCTTAAGTTCATAACTCAACAACCATCCATTTAAACCAGCACCATCAGAAGCAGATAGGAAGAGTCTTCCACACTGACTCCCAGAACAGTGGATATTGGCATCCCTCCCCAGTGGTGTCTAGCTCCTTGCCTCCCTGACATTCCTTCCATCGCTTGATTTCCAAGGAAAAACTCCCCACCCATAAATCTGCAGATTCACTCTCCTTTCCAGCTTGGCAAACCCATGTCTCTGTCCATGTAGCTCCACTCAAAGCAAAATCCCTCTTATGCAACATGCAGCACACACACGGCTCTCCCCGGCCACCAACCCAAAGTTGGGTCGGGAGGGTTGCTGTAACCTTGATGTATGTGCTCTGTCGAGGCTGAGGTGGGGGAATAAGATACTTCCCCTACCTGGCCTGGGTGGTTGTAGAAACCGTTGCAGGTTTCTTGCTTCATGCTGTGCTTTCTTTTGGTGTTCCTGAGCTGTTTGAATAAAAACAATAGCAGGCCGCTCTTCCAGACACGTTCTTTCTGCAGCCAGCAATGCTTTTTGGTGTCCCCTTACCTCCTTGTCCACAGAAGAGGGACATATCCTGAGCCATGTCACAGGAAGAAAGGTGAAAGATGTGGTATTTGGTTGCACCATGTGAGGCTTTGTGTGTTGTATAGCAGAAATATTGGGGAAAACCAGCTAAAAAGAGGTGCAGTTCTACAGGTATCAGTGTCTTTAAGCCATTTTTACACACTGAGTTTTGTATTACAGGATATTTTATTGCAGATGAGGACACCATACAGCAGAACTGCTTTTCATACAACTTTTTTTTTTTTTTTTTAATAGCTTCATTTAGTTATTTCTCTACATCGGTTTTACATCACTGCATCTTTGCCAGATCTGAACATGGTTAAGCCAGCAATGAACACAAACTCTCAACTGCTCAGAGAGTCACAGCCCTTTTAGCCCTTTTGAGGTCAAAATTGTCCGTTTCCCCAGGCTGAGAATGTGGCCTAAGGCCATTACAGGGGTGTGACCCTGGGATGAGGTAGGTTGGAAAAAGGCTTGTCTTCCAGGGGATTACTCTGATGCACAGCTCAGGTAGAGTAGCAGCGGGCTCAGACCCACAGCACCACCTGGATTTCTGCAGGACTATGGTCACTTTGAATCTGGAAGGGGATGTGCATAGATAGCCAACACCAGGAGCACCATGCTGTGAAGTGCAAGGTGACCTTGCAACGCTGTGTATTAATAGAGTCAAGCTCTGGCTTCATGTGGATGCAAGAGCACATGGACCACATCATGTTGCTGGAGAAAGAGGAGGACAGCAGGAGAGCAGCACCAAACTGCTCTACCCATACCTGCATGGAAATCTCTTCTGTGCTTATCGCTTCAGCACTTGAGCAGACAGGGAAATTAAAGAGAAGATGATGGCCATAAAGACACCCATATGTACAGCGTGGTGGCTGGTCTTTGCCCAGCTCATTAGCTCCACCATAAAACCCCTCGCTGTTCTGCCAGAGCCAGTGGGTCCCAGATTTACAGATGTCAATGCATAGCTTCCATTTCAGTGCTTAATTTACTATTGAAATGGTAAAATTCAACAAGGAGTTAGACACAGAAACGCCTCTGTTGGATTTGGGCATGCAAGTATGGCCAATAAATATCTGAAATGTCCCATCCCTCGTGGAGAGTCTGCTCACACTTAGGCTCTCCGAGCTCTCCATAACGCTACTGTCTGCAACAGCAGGGTCTGGGTATCAGGGCAAGGAGCGCGATCCATAAATCCACTCTTTAATGAGATACAGAGAGATTATTTGGCCCTGCTTGATGATTTGTTGATTTGTTATTATTTAACATACATTTTCAATCCTGTTGCAAAGTCCACACATTTGCAGTAAATTTTATCTAGTGACTGAAAGACAAGCAGAGGGGATAGCTGATTTTCTATCTGTAGCTGTGGAGTTTGTGATGGTTTGTGTTTTGCTTATGCTGCCTGCTTTGAAATCAGGAGTGTGGACTGAAGCTCCATCAGGCTCATTTGGATGTAACAAAGTTGCAACAGGGTTACAATAGGGAGTGTTTTTCACTTGAATAAATGCCACTGAAGCGATGACCTTGGCTTCCAGGGAGGACTGCTACTGTATTAGCAGTGTTACCTTCTGGAGCAGATACAAAGCTGATCTCTTATTCTCTGAGGTTTCACAGAGTCTATGCCCTTTTTCTGACTTGCAGTGCCCCAAACATCCTGGGGAAACTCCAGCTCCAGTAGGTACAGCGAACACGAAGAGATAATAGAAAATAGCTGTGGCAGCTGAAGATGCTCCCACCCCCAGCCTTTCCTTTCCACCTTCTCATCATACATACCCCCAAGCCATGCCACTGCAATGCCAAACCTCTTTTATCCTGCCCTAAGTGTGCAAGGATGCTCTTGCCCAGGAAGCGTCTCTGCTTTATGAAGAGTGTTTCACCGGAGCCATTTGACTCTTGCAGCTGTAGTTTTGTAATAGCTTAGGTCTGAAATCGCTCCACTAGCTATAAAAAGTTAATCCTGGATTTATCCTGGTGTCCTCGCAGAGGCTACACTGAAACCCGAGAACCTAGGGGCACCTCAGAGAGCAGGGGTGCAGGAGTGGGCACAAGACTTGCCCTGTAATACCAAAGTGTGACCCCTGCGCATCCTCATCTCTCTCATCTCTTTCCCACATTCTCACCTCCGTGGACAGGGTGCATGGACCAGGCAGGAGCCCAGGCAGGTGGGGGACCAGGAGCTCGTCTCACCTCTTTAACTTGGTCTTCAGCAGGATCCCAAGAAATGTGTTACTTTCCCTCTTGTTACCCAGCTTCCCAAACAACTTTGAAACGTGTGTCTTGAAAAAAGGTTTCGAGCTTAAATTTTCCTTAAGCCACTTGGGTTCCCCCATCACCTCCAGCTGCATTCCTGAGATTTAATTATTCTCCTCTCTCCTTCCTTTTGTATCATGTGTGTTTTGCCAGAGGGTAAGGCAATGGTAGCTTATCACCAGATGATGTTACCTTTCGACTTTCTCTGTTGAGGCCTTAGGAAAGAGCTCCCCTCCCATGGCCAGCCATGACCTTTCTTGTCCCATATGGGATATGGCTGCCAATCCAACACTAGGACACAAACACACCAGATGTTGTTACGATTGAAAGACATTCTGCTCCAAAGCCCCTTTTTATTGCTATTATGATTATGCTAGAAACTCCTGCAATTTCTGGGTTGGAGCCTAACAGGTCAGCCCACTCCCCAACTTTAGCCTCCTCTCCTCTGAAGCTTTATTTTGTTAAAAAATCAGGGCTACATTTGCAGGAGGAGAAAACAAAAGAACTAACGAGCAAACTGTCGGCTAGTAGAATGACAAGTCTGCAAGTGTTTCTCTTAGAGTCAACAGCAGAAGTTCTATAAACTCCAGTGGAGAAGACTGTCTCTGAAGAAATGGATATTCCTGGAAACAAAACCCTACTGTATTTATATGGTATCCTCTTAAGTCTGTGTCCCAACTCCCTGCTTTTCAGGGATGCCCATTGCTGTTCTAGCTCCATTTTTGATGCACCCCAGTAACCTACTTGCCAGACCTGGAGGTGTGTTTCTTCACACCCTCAGCACCACCCTTCTTCTCCCCACCTCCTCAATGAGTTTGCAACTAGTCCATTATCCCATGTGCCTCCTAGGAAGGAGCCCTCACTTTTGAATGAGAAGGTAAGGTTTCCATTGGTGTAACAATACTGCTGTTCCCTTAATAAGGAGTCAGAATTTCAATATTGTCAGGTGTGGCCTTTGCTATACCATAAAGCAGTATTATGCAGGTTCAGATTAGTTGGGGTAATGAAAGTTTTCTTTTTCTACTTTTTATTGCACTGATCAGCATCCCATCAGGAGTCTCAGGGACCCAGGGAACAAGGGAAGGGAGAGCAGAAGAGCAGGAGATCCTTGGAGATCAGTTAGTAAACCTCTGTCTTACATGTGGAAAGTCCTGGAGGACACTCCTACGGCATGTTTCAAAAAAGAAAAAGTAACTCCATGGAGTTCAGAATAGTTGGAAAGACACTTTAGGTAATGTCAGAGATGGGCAGAACACGAGAGCTCCAGAAATCCTCTGTCTTTCTGGGAAAAACACTTGTAAACAGCCAGTCTAGACCAAGGTGTGCCTTTCGTTGGTGATGAATCCCAGCCCAGCGGCCAAGTCTCCTTCCCCACCATCACCACTTTGACTTCCATAGCCCTGCTCTTTCTTGTAGTCATTTAGTCAAGCCAGGTATTCCAGCAAAAACCGCTCATCAGAAATGCAACATAAAGTGGAAGTGACCCCTGACACTAGCTTAAAATTAGACTAGATGAGCCTACAACCAGGAAAGTGTTCCCCCAGCCCCCTTTAAAATGAAAAACATTTGGTTGCTATTACCGGTGATTATGATAAGCTATGTTAAAATATGAAGTGGGGGAATTTATCTTTATTTCCTGGGATAGCATTGATGAAAAATATGCTGCTCCATCTTGATTTTCAATCATTCGAATGAACTCTGTCATACATTTATCTTTATTTGGCTTGATGTGTGTAACTGATCTGGGGAGGGAGAGAGGGCAGGGAGAGGGAGGATAGGATTGGCGATTTAATCTGATGCAGATAAGTTTATTAGCTGCCCCCAGATCTGTTCCTGACTGAACATAACGAACAAGGCTGCGTGTCGGATATCTCATCATACTCCTTTTGGGAGAAGGCACAGCCTCTGTCGCAGCGTAACCTTCAGCAAATGGTTTACATAAGTTTTCATTACGATTAAAGTTTCTCTCTCTAACCATTTTCTGCCAGAGCCTGGGGGCTGGGTTGGTCTTTTTGTCCACTGGGGCTTTTCCTCCTCAGAATGAAAGCAAAGACTTGGACAAGAAACAAGGTCAAAGCTAGCATCTCTCCCTGCCTCCCCCTTTCCTGTAGGTGAGATTCAAACAATATCTGCCAGATTTCTTGCACCTAAAGCAGGGTTAGGAGACTTTAGATTTTGGCAAGATGAGATGAGAGAGAGGTAGGGCAAAGTTTTGCAAAGTTCTTTGAAACACAAGTTTGTCACTGAATTGCAGTGCCACTGCTTGATGCTGCAGCAGGAACCCAGGGAAGACCTGGCAGAGGTTACCTATGGAAAATATAAACCAACTTTCTCAGAATAGCCCCAAAGCAGAGGTAGAATGTTCACTATGCTAGGCTGCCCATGAAATCAGTAGCTTTCCTATTGGCTTCCATGGGGATGGACTACAAAGGGTTGATTTGTGGATATATATATATATATATATATATATATATATTTTTTTTTTTTTTCTGATTCAGAATTGCTCTTTTTAAGCATTTAGGGGTGAGCATTTTTCAGGTGGTGAAAACTGTGGAAAGTTGTGCTGTCATCCTGAGGGCTACATTTACTCTCTCCAACTAAGAACTCGACCGAGAGCTTTGGGGGCTTTGTGGCTGAAAAACCCGGAATCATCAGAATATTACATCTCTGAGCAATTAGCACTCATTGAGCTGTCCTAAAAACATATCTTTCTAATGCCTCTTGTTGTCTAAGTTGTAGAGCTGAGCTGAAATGAGGCTGTTTCTCCTGGAGCTAAGCATGACCTAGTAGAAGAACAGACCAGTTCAGCATTTTTCCCTCCTTTCTGTTTCAGACACAACTGAAGTGTGTTACAAATTGTAAATCACTGTGCTAGTTTTGGCTGGGATAGAGTTAATTTTTTTCACAGTAGCTGGTAGTGGGGCTGTGTTTTGGACTCGTGCTGGAAACTGTAGAAATTATAGGGATGTCTTTGTTATTGCTGAACAGTGCTCACACAGAGTCAAGACCTTTGCTGATCCTCACTCCACCCCACCAGTGAGTAGGCGGGGGGGGGGGGCACAAGGAGCTGGGAGGGGACACAGCCGGGATAGCTGACCTCAGGTGACCAAAGGGATATTCCATACCATAAGGTGTCATGATCAGCATATAAAGCTGGGGGAAGAAGGAAGGAGGTGTTGTTCAGAGTGATGGTGTTTGTCTTCCCAAGTCCCCCTTACACATGATGGAGCCCTACTGTCCTGGGGACGGCTGAGCACCTGCCTGCCCATGGGGAGTGGTGAATGAATCCCTTGTTTTGCTTTGCTTGCACATGTGGCATTTGCTTTATCCATTAAACTGTCCTTATCTCAACCCAGAAGCTTTCTCACTTTTACTCTTCTGATTGTCTCCCCCATCCCACTATGGGGGAGCGAGTGGCTGCGTGGGGCTGAGTTGCTGGCTGGGGTTAAACCATAACAATCACCCAGACAGTTACTTGCCTTCACCTGAGTATATCCTGTCAGTCACACTGCTCAAGAAATCCACTTGATTTTCTTTTGTGTTTTTTCCCCTTTAAAAGAAAAAAAACAAAAAAACCCCACCACTCGCTCATGCGGAACAGCTCAATTTAACAGATGTTTGTTCATTTACCACAAAGTCCTGGTTACAAGATGGGGTAACTTGTCTGGTTCTTGAACAAAAGCAACTATATTACCTCGATGCAAAACCCTGCCCAGTCTTGGAAAGAGGAAACATTAGAAATAACAACAGGTGAGACCTGACAGAAAAGACGTAATGGCTCATTTCGCAGAATGTGTCCAGAACCGTTTATTGCCCGTCTCTCTCAGCAGAGAGGAAACTTCAGGAATGATTTCTCTCACTTGCTCTCTTGGTTTGTATTTTTATACGAGGCATTTTTATTTCCACTGTTGGATATTTGCCCCGTTTGTGCCGGTGCTGTGCAGGAGCTTTTCTTCTCTGGGGTGTGCATCATCCTACGTCTCTGCAGATCCCTGCTCCCGTGCAAAGAGGAAGGAACAGCAGGACAACTTCCATAGACAAATCTCAAAGTACTGCAGGAAGGAAGCCATCTCCATTAAACAAGGAGGTGTTGATGCAGGAAGAGATGAATTTGAAGTCACACCAAGGCTGAGCACCTAAGCTGCACAGCCTTTGGGGAGACTTTTTAGTAGGGCCTCTAGTGACAGAACAAAGGGGAATGGTTTAAAACTAAAAAAGGATACATCCAGACTAGATAGAAAGAAGAAAGTTTTTATGCTGAGAGTGGTGAGACACTGGCACATATCACCCAGAGAGGTGGTAGATGTCCCATCCCTGGAAATATTCAAGGCCAGATTGGATGGGGCTCTGAGCAGCCTGATCTAGTGGGAGGTGCCCCTGCCTGTGGCAGGGGAGCTGGACTAGATGACCTTTAAAGGTGTCTTCCAAGCCAAACCCTTACTGTGATTCTATGATCCAAATTTAGGAAGACGAAGAGACGTCCCAACCGCAATGTGAAGTACCAGGCTCTAAATCACAAATTCCCCTTAACCCAAATCACCTGCAGTTGGGTCTAAACTTAGCCAGCAAATGCAACATCAATGGTTTCCATGAGGTTGTGCACAGGCAGCAGAGATGCTTTCAGCCCCTGCTGCACCGATAGCGGAATTCTGATGGCAATGAATGTTCCTGCAGTGAAGACAAATGTGCCTGATGCAGATTAGGCATGAGAGGCCTGAAAAGCAGCTGCCTCCTCGGTATCAAGAGTGCTGCTCTGGTTAGTGTTAAATGTCCACCTTCTGCAGAAAGTGCCTGCAAGCAGACAGGCTCCTCTGGGGAGGGATTTAGCAGGTTTAGGTTTCACAAGGCAGAGCCCAGAAACTCTCTGGAGCTTGAGCCCCCAGGGAGGAGAAGCAGAGGCTGGGGGGGATAAGGGAGAGCACTAATGCACAGCAGTCTTGCAGTGGCCACTCCGGTGAAGTTATCATCTTTTGCAGTGGCAAACCCACAGCAGATGGATTAACCTGCTACATATGTACTTTAGCTGTTTGTTTTTTCTCCCTGCCTGCACTTGGAGATACACATATGCACATTTGCCCACCTCCTCTAAAAATAACTAAAGCCCACCAAACTCGGAACATAGTTTCCCTCATTTCTCTTTAAGTTGCCGATAGATTCAGTGCCTTGGCTGCAGTCTTCAGAGATTTCAGTCTTGCAGCCTGCCCTCTCAGCCCAGCTCTCCCTGCTAATTTCATTGCAATATTTTTATGTTGTAGTTTTGGTTTTGTTTTGTTTCTCCTCCTATTTATCAGAGCGTTTTTAAAAGATTGCATGCATCCCAAGCACTTATCAGCAGAAACAGCTTCCAGGAGACCTAACCACAGGGATGTGATCCATGCACACAAACTGAGAATTAGATCAGGGTGTCATGGGCTGGGAAGATATCACCTCTGGAGATAAATATTCAGCGCTTGCTTTAAAGCCCAGTGGCCAGAGCTGAAACCCTGTTGCAGGTGGGACAATGGCAAGATGTTTCTCCTCCCCGTGACAAACTCCTGGTGGTGGAGGGCTGGAAAAGTGCCTTTCTGCACCTATTAGCCATGCTTGGGACCTTGCTTCAGGGTGGGCAGGGCTTGGTGGCCACATCTCGCAGAGCATGTGAGACAAGGTGGAGGAAATCTCCCAGTGCCTCCTCTTGACACGGTCCATCCACCACAGCACTGCCATGTGCAGTGGAAAAGCGACAACCTGAGAGGTCCAGCCCAACACCAACCATCTGGCTGGATCTCAGGAGCCCATGACTATGTCAAGTATTTCAACCTCTGTAAAGTAAGAGTGCTGCAGGGCTCGTGCCCAGCTAAGGCACCAGGCTGTTTATTTAAAATTAAGGGATTGGTGATTTGGCATCTCCTGCTGTGGGTTTGCAGACTACCCTGGCCATAGCTCTCCCTCTTATCCTTCTGGAGTTAAACTGTTTCCAAATGGGTTCTCACCAAGCCTGGCCCCACTGAAGCACTTCACAGCTTCTGTTTCCAGCCATAGACAAGATTGCATATTTTGGGTCAAATTCTTGCTTCCACTCAAGCTTGATAAGGTTTCAGTATAAATAAGGGCCTCAAATCCCTTATTCCTCTGTGTGATTTTTCTGCATGGAAGTGGATTACCAGAACTAGCGAGCAGCACCGTTGTATCTTCTATAGATTTCAGTGAAGGTTGCAAAGCCATCAGAAGTGTCACCAGATGCAACAACTGGAAGCAGAAACCAGATAAATACAGAGGGATGATAAGACATGTTTCTCTTTTCACAAGAAGCATAAAGAACCCTTTGGGTGGCTTATCTAAAGTTGTACTGAGTCCTTTATCATGTGAAGTCACTAAATCAAGATCAAATGCCTTTCCAAAAATAAGTGCTACCCAGGTGACTGCTGTGATCCCTAGTAGGCATCTAATTTTTGACTGTGTAGATGTAGCTAGGTGAAAAGATCAAGCCAATATGTAAATATGAATTTAAAAAGGACTAAATCCCTACAGTTGTGATCTTTTGGTAGAAATCACAAAAATCCCTGTTGTTTTGGTGTTTTATTTAGAGGGAATTTGAGGATGAGGAAGAAAATTTGGCTGTACATTTCTACACTATCCTTTCTCTAAATACTTTTTCTTTGTAATTCTTGGAGTATAATGAACTCCAGAGCAAGAACCTGTAATTCGGCTGCCAACTCAGGGTGCACACCAAAGGCCATTACACTACTGGTTGCTCTGAGGGAGGAGGATGGACGTGGACACCTCTTCCAACAGGCATGGATCTGCAAGAACTGCATAGAGCCACAGACAGGTCTTCCTCCCAAAGCCAGAGGGGAAATGTCACCCAGGAGTCTGGCTGTGGCCCAGGAGCTGCTGCATGGAAAAGTTGTATTGGCCAGAGAGGACTTTGGTTTAGAGTATTATGGGAGGTTTGAATCTGGCTCTGAGATGGCCGTGGCAGCCTGTAACTGCAACAAGTAGCTCAGTGTACTTGCAGTTCCTAAAAAATGAGCAATTGAAAAGTTTAAGTCTGGGTATGGCAGTACTGAGTAAACCTGTGAAATAAGACAATTCAAGGTTTTTGCTGCAGGTAGCAGATGGTTGTTACCCAAATGCACACCCACCACGGCACCTGCTGCATCTGCTTTTGAGACTAGACACTGAGAGGACAACAGACAGACAGACAAACTCATCACACACTGCACAGACTAGTGAAAATCAGTGTGATTTGTGGCACGTAGGCAATGGCAACACAGACGTTCCTACTCCTTGCTCATTCTTCACTTACAAGCAAGCCCTTTTCTGAGCATTGAAAGAATGACACCCCTCCCCTTTACCAATTAGCTGTTTGATGGGTCTGCACAGTGTTTCATACAGCAGGCAGAGGATAGAGCCTGCTTTTGAAAGCCCTGTTAAAACAAGGATGCTTGAATAAGGGGCTAGAAAAGATGTTACATAGAGGTGGAGCTGGCACAAAAAATGTCTGAGTTAAGTAAAGCAGGATACCTTCATTTTCCCATCCATATATTTGAGCTTTTTGGTAGTTAATTTCTTTTGGCTGGTGGTGTCCCATGGCCCTCTCCACTTATCTTCAAACCTGGAGATCTCCACAGTGGTTAGCCATCCCCTAAAAGATCTCTTCTGACTGCACAAACAGCACAGCCAAGCCCTCACCCAACCATCTCAGCCTCACTTGAAGGTCACAAGACCAAAAAGAAAGCTAAGGGACCTCTTGAAGACTTTCCAAGCTTTTATCTGAATCATAAAATCATAGAATCATAGAATCATTTAGGTTGGAAAAGACCTTTAAGATCATCAAGTCCAACTGTTAACCCAGGACCGCCATCACTAAACCATGTCCCTAAGCACCACATCTGACTTGACTTGGCTTCATGTGAAGTTGGTGGAGGTGCCCAGCTCTCCTGAAGGACAAACATTTGCCTGATATACTTACACCATGTGGAATTGGGAAAGGTTTTAATAC
Organism: Falco naumanni; assembly: GCF_017639655.2. Lineage (NCBI taxonomy): Eukaryota > Metazoa > Chordata > Aves > Falconiformes > Falconidae > Falco > Falco naumanni. The sequence goes on along the minus strand of NC_054055.1, from coordinate 4,317,543 downwards.
TGAAACACCTGTAAAATTACACCATGAAGCAGCATAGCAAACATCTAAGCCAGCATCGAAAACAGAACATGCTTTGACCATGGAACATCCCTCATCTTCTAAATAAAACCAATGCATGCACCACCCCCTTCCACCAAAAAAACATCTGAAATCTTGGCATGACTTTCTAGGCGAGTCCGGTACTCAAGGCAGAGCCAATCCTTTGGATGGCTTTTATCTCGGCAGCACTGAGCTGCAGTAATGGGCAGCTACAATGACGGTTTGTGTGGTGCTGCCAGCAGCAGGGCCGGGTGCCCGAGCCCTCTCCAGGGGAACAGGGATGTGTTTGTACAGTCACTGATCCTGGGAGGCACTGGGCAGCCTGGAAACAGTAGAGGCTGGTTCTCTTCTCCTTGGGTCACTGCACAGGAGGATGAATAGAAAATATTGTTTGTCTGCTGCTTTGGTATTGTTCTCAAACATGGCTCAAGCAGGGGGAAGGGGGGAGAAGGGAGGGAGAAGCACACAAGCCTGAGATTTTCAGGTCTGAGGTTTCTACACCTTCTCCCTGGAGGATTTGTGGATTGGGTGACTGGTGGATTCCTCTGGAAGAAATAAAAGGAAAAAGAGGGGATACTGGAGGGCTGAGTCTTGTAAGTCTGTTCTATGTGATGCAGATGGGATGAGGAGAGGCTCCATGGTACTCAGTCCCTTCCAAAGCATCTTCTCCATAAGCAGGACTGATACAGACAGACACCTGTACCTGGGACTGTCCAACACTGACACAAAACAAGAGGCAGGTCCAGAGTCCCTACAAACAGGTAAGACAGATGCAAAGAGCAGATGAGGAACAGAGGCACTGAGAGAGACCTATACATTGCAAACTGGGGATAGGGCCAGATTTCCTGTGTTTTCCAACTGTGCCCCAAGATGCAACCAACGTTTTAGAGCACTTGGAGGACAGTAATGAGCCACCTTAACGAACACAGAATCATGGATTTATAGAATCGCTGAGGGTGGAAAAGAACTTTAAGATAATCAAGTCCAAACATTAACCAAGCACTGCCAAGTTCACCACTAAACCACATCCCTAAGCACTACATCTACACGTCTTTTAGATACCCCCAGGGATGGTGATTCCATTGCTTCCCTGGGAAATCTGTTCTAATGCTTGATCTCCCTTTCAGGGAAGAATTTTTTCCTGATATCCAATCTCAGCCTCCTCTGGCAGAACTTGAGGCTCTTTCCTCTTGTCCTTCCTCTTGTTCCTTGGGAGAAGAGACTGACCCCCACCTCACTACAACTCCCTTTCAGGTAGTTGTAGAGAGCAGTATGGTGGCCCCTGCGCTTCCTCATGTGGTATGTGCACAGAAGAGCTCCATCCCTCCATGAGCGACCTCAGCTGAGGGCCCGTCAATCTCTGCCTTATCCCAAATGTGCCCCTAACAGACAAATTTTCCCAGCTCAACGCACCCAGACCCAGGGGTTGTGTTGAGAGAGACACGAAGCCACTACAGGCAGCAGAAACCTGATTTCTTTTCAGGGTCGCAAACCTATGGATGTACAAAGCACTGATGCAACCGCTTAGTGAGGAAGGCTTAGCTGGACAACTATCTCATGTGGCTAATTAACACATTACAGCCCTGACCCCACAAGTGCCTTGAAAACTTGACTGCAGTTAATTCTTTACCAGGTCAAATCATTAATGCCATTATTTTTGTCTTTCCTGGAGTGTGTGAACTGAACTGACTGACCTTGCATGGGATACAGGGATTTTAATAGAAAAATCTGCTCAATATTAGCACATTTTTCAAGCTCAGCACAGGCCTTGACAAGATTATTTTTAACAGATGACACATGGCTATTTGAAAAGAAGATAAATGGGGTTTTGACTGCACAAACCAAAGCAGAAACATCTCATTGGGGTTGATGCAGGGAACAAAAGAAACGGCTTCTTGTGAAAAGCAAACTGGAAAGTTAGCTGACATGCTTTCATTTAGGCACTACTGTCACCCATGTGCAAGTCCTAATCCTGGCATCGGGGAGCCGTGTGGAAGTCTGGATTTGGCTAATGAGTCAGTTCTTCCCTTGCAATGAGCTAGGTGGACTTTCCTCTGGTGTATGGACTGAGAAACCAGCTCTTGGTAAAGATGTTACACATCAACTTCTGGGAGAAAAGGCAAGAAACTTTAAATGAGAATTGCAAATCAAAGAACTAAAAATAAAGGTGCAGTTGTGCAGAAGTCATTCAAATGAGACATCTCACCACTTCTGAGACACATTGTGGAACATCATGCAGAAACATCCAAGCATCAGCATTACCTTGGCACCATTTGTGCCGAACCTGGGTCAGACACTGACATATGATGCTCCCCAGAACTAAGGCTTTGCATCACACAACACAGACCTGAGCTCTCTGCAACCATGGCCCAGGCAAGCCTTGATTCACAAAAGAAAACCAGGGCTCATGCCTAAATAAGAATCAACAATATAATGAAAATATAATGCTTTCTGCACAGTTTGCAATTTGCCTGATAGCAGCAGCAGCTGGCTAGGTCCATAGCGGTTGTGAACTGTAGACACCAGCTGAGAATATGACCTTGTGAATTAAAAAAAAAAGGTAAAAAAAATGACGTTGGCAAAGCCACTTAATGTTCACAAGCTGAGGGACGGGTTTTGTGAAAGCTTCACACCAAGAAATCAGCCTGAGGCATAGGAAATGTCAAGTTGAATTGCTGAAGTGTGGCAAAGTCACATGCAACTTAAAAGAGGTTTGTAATGGAAAGGCAGAACAAACTACATGCAGTGTGCTATGCTTCATTGCTAAGGAACAGTCTGAGAGTCCTCTGAGTTTAGGCTCAAGTGCTCCAGGGCTATGGGGAGCTGTAATGTAAAGAAGGGCAGCAGTCTGGCTCCTCATCTTGCAGTGTTGCATGTGTGATAGATGGAGCAGTGCTAAGAGGGAAAAGGTGATGGATTTTCCCAGCCTGCCCAGTAAATCCACCCTTGCACTTACCAGCAACTTTTCAGAGATGTGCAAATTCCTCAAGGCCCCAAAGCTGGGCTATCACTCCTGCGAGGGAAGGCGCTTTCGGATTTCCTTGTATTGCCCCTATCTTGGCCTACCTTCCTTCCAGATGAGATTTAAAACCAGAAACGCAAAGCTCTGTGAAGCTACCAACATGATCAGACAGCTGGAGTGCAAGACCTACAAGGAAAGCTTGAGGGAGCTGGGCTTCTTTAAGGGGGGATCTAAAAGCAGCCTCCAGCTACTTGAGGAATAAGGATGGGTAAATCCAAATAATTTTCTGTAGTGGCAAATACAACAGGCAGTAGATGGTGCTGTTTTCATGACTGTATGGATTAGAGACCTCCAGAGATCCCTTTCTATCAACACTTCTCGACTGCGTGAATAATATTGGTCTGATTTCATTTCGTTTTGAAAGTTAAGTGAACTTTTATTGAACGTGCCTGATAATTACCATGTCAAATTAGAAGCAGTTTCTCAGCAGACCTTGTTTCTCTATATTTCCCCCACTATTTGTTTCTTTAGTTGATTTGATTGAAGTACTTTAACTGCTAATTGCCAGCATCTAGTCCTAAAGAGGTAAATTACCACTGATTAACAGTAAGTCAGTGCAATCATCTGAGCAAGCCAAGAGGGAAGGCAAGTACTTCTGTATCCTTGAGAACCAAAGGCAAGGAGGTCATGGTCTGGCAGGGTATTTTCAAGTGGAGGAGATCTGAGACCCAAATGGTAACCTATAGGCATTCAGATTCAGGAGGACCCAAGTGATGGAAAGTCTTCCTAAGCCCTATGGGCTACGTTCTCGGTGAAGAGAAGGTGAGATGGTCTGAGATGTCCCCTGCCCCAGCCCCCAATGGGAGTACATCAGGCCAGTGCTTTTGGCTGTGTGACTTTCACCCAGCAGAAACGTGACCAACACAAGTCAAGGACTGGGCAAAAATGGTTCCAGTTGGGCATTAACAATCTGGGACTAACACAGGATGTTTAATGGGACTTCACCAGCTGGACGTGGTGTAGGGATGGACTGTGAAGCCCTGAGGTACCACGTTACAGAGCCACAGAGGTAGCCATTTCTACTCCTAGCTGACTCCTGCACAACACCCCAGGTGAAGATCTCAGCACAGCTTGAAAATGGTGCTTTGCAAATGTCTGGCATGGGACCTCATGCTGCAACAGCAGATAAAAGAGCTGAATTTCTTTTTGTTATTATCCCCACACACCAGCCACAATAAATTATTCCAGTGGAGTGATTTGGTTTTCATGTAGCTTCCCTGCAGCTGTTCAGCTTGGCTGATGGGCCCAACCCCTCCTGTGATGTTTTGTCAGATTTCCACCCAGATGGCAAACCTCTTCTCTTAGGAAACCTGCAAAAACAAAAAATGAGGTCGCCTTTTATTCTGCACTTCTTTTGTACTTCTTAATGTGTAAAAAGGCCATGCCCGGGTCAAAGACCTGTTGCAAAACCTGCTGGGCTGGAGGCAAAAAAAAAATATAAAAAAAATATGGAAAGTGCAGACTTAATAAAATAGAAATGGAATAATATTTCAAAATTTCCTGAAAATGTTATCAAACTATTTCCAATTCAAGCCTAACATTTATGCCTTTGATGTGCAAAAGTGACAGGCAAGGCAATTTTGGATACTATACTGAGGCACAGAAGAATTACTGTAAATAACTGCCTAGCCCACCCCACCATGGAGAGCCAGGGCAAACACCTAGCCCTTCCCTTTTCTTCCTCTCAACTGCTTCTTATATTCCATTGCATCCCTGCCAATCATACAGGAATGATGAATCTGAAGCAGCAGGCACATAAATTCTGAGACTGGCCTAGAAATCATGAGAATTACTGTACTCTGGATTATTTTCCATTGACTCCTTGGTTTTGGCACATTTAGGCACACTCAGGACATATATTCTAGCTTTTTCAACATTCATGAGAGCTAAAATAAACTCTTCTTTTTTCTCCTCCCCCCCCTCCCCCCCCCCCCCCCCCCCCCCCCCCCCCCCCCCCGGGAAGGAGGAATGAAAGCCCAGATATTCAGATCCTGGAACTGGGACTTTAAGAAAAATCATAAACATCATGACCCACACAATGAAGTCATGATAGCTGGCAACTGTCTGGACTTCATGTTTCAAAAGTCATTGTTCTGCTCTCATTAACTTATGCTATCCAGTGTGTCTTCATTGGAAGGGAAAGAGGGGAAGGGAAGCTAAATATGAGGGTCCTTTCCCCCACCATAAATATCCTGTTGGTGTGTTCCCAGTCAGACAGTTTTACTAGTGGTTCCTTCTTCTGCCTTGGTATGAGGTGTTGGAGGGCAGTGGATCAGTGTTGTTTGGAAGAAAGTAGTTCAGTTGTAGCTCACGTTCCTGCTCAGGTGTGATGGGTGATACTGGATTGCAGCACCCAATTTGCTCATACCCCTCCAGGTCTCTTGATACTCTGCACCTTTCTGTGGCAGGATGTTGTCCTTGGTTTGGAAGAAGAATGAATACCACTGGGCTCTGGCCTGAATTGCATCATCTGGTTTAAATAAAACAATGTTCCAAAAAAGCACAAGTCATGTTCCCATGATAGAGCACGGTGAGATTTACATCAGATGATGAGAGGATTCTGCAACACCAAAGGCCCAGAGCCACTCAATATTAACTCACCTTCACTTCCATAAGTGCATTTGACTTCAGTGGAAATCAAGAGCTGAAATACCTTCCTGGAGATGGGCCAAAATGGCTATTTTATCACAATTCCCTCTTGCTTGTCCCTGTAGAACTATAGGATTGCTGGTGGGTGGAGAGGGAGACAACGCACTTTCTTGTCACTGATGAAAAAGGAAATTATTTTAACGGGCATAGAGAAAAAGAAAAGTCTTTTCTCCCTGTGGTAACAATAAAAAGTTCTCAGGCATTTCCTCATTGATACTGCAGCATCAAGCAAACATCGGTGGGGCTCCGTGGGTTCATAATCCAACAGCATTTGGCGTCATGCAGGTTCTGTGGATCTCTTCCAGGTTTTTGTTACCACAGAGTCAGTTCCCCAACCCAGCTTCAAGGATGGCGATTAAGGAAACTATTTCCTAAAAGAGAATACATCTTTTACACCTTTTTTGCTTTAACTTAGCAAATAACTAATTCTCCCACCTGGTTCTTGCGCATTGCTGATCATTCATGCCTTTTACCAGCTGGTACATAAGTAGCTGATCAATGTACATTCTCGTTACTTAAACTAATGTTTCTTTATGCAATGAGGGTCCCTAATATGTTGCATGTGGTTTCCATTTGGGGCTTTTTGGGATCTTTTCCAGGAAGTTTCAGGTCATTACCTCAAACCTTCCTCAGCTGAAAAAGGATTGAGGTAATAACCCACAATATCCTGGAGGAGGGAGGGAAAAAAAAGAAAGAAAAAGAGAGAAAGAAAAATTTCTATAATGCCTTGAAGACAAGAGAATGAAAATTGCATGCAGGGTAGATAGAAGGAATGTGGCCTTTGGCCCTTGAGCAAAGGTGTCATAAAATGTGCTGTATTGAAGCAATATGTCAAAATGCAAGATCTTGGGCAGGGAAAGCAAACTGCACAAACCCGAAACCGCTGGGACTGCCGCAGAGTGATGGGCCTGATCCCTAAGCCCCGATTGACTTTCACCTTGCAGAGCTGAATGTTAATTAGTTAAGAGGTTTCATTGGAATAATGGCTGGCGTTTTAGGATGAAAGAGAAACAGAAAGTGCTGTGTGGTAAGAAACCCTTTAAACAGCTTCCGGCGTAATGGGGGTGGCTCAATAAGATCATAAGGAATCACTACCAAAGGAAGGTCAGTTTTAAGTTTAAATAGTCCAAATGTTTCTCCATCTCCGCCAACACTACACCTCATGCTGCTAGTCACTCCTTTTTCCTCTCCCTATCTGAAAACTGCCTTGGCTATAGAAATTGCCATTTATGTCCACTGTGCTTTCTGGTTGGGAGCCAGCTGTCTACCGACTAAGCTAACTGACCCCAGGCTTCAGCCAAAACTGCTCAACACCTACAGCCCTTTTCAAGGAAGGGAATCAACTGCTTCCAGGGCCTCAGGAGGGAGGTGGGGTGGAGTGTGTGTATTTATAGCCCTGACACAGGCAAATGACTTCAAAAGTGGGCTTGTCCAAAGTATTGAACTCTGACTGCTCCTTCTACTTTCTCTTGGAGTTAGACGTGCTCAATGGTTTTAATGACCAACAGTGGGTGCCTCAGATGCTCTGGGTATTTTGTGAAGCTTTAACCAAAAAAAAAAAAAAAAAAAAAAATCTGCGAGGCTTTTTCAAGTGAGATCTGAAATGATCTATTTGATATGGTAGAGAACAAGCTCTCCCTGAATGGAAAACTCTTGGTGGTGCTCCAGGTGGAAAAGGCCATATCAAAGAAGCTTTGGAAGTGGCTTAAACTACTGATTCTGCCAAATGATGGATGAAGCTATTTTCTTTTTTTAACTTGGTTTCTTGTTGCTAGCCTAATGGAGTGAAAATGGTTCCCTTTGCTTCAAAGGATGGGCTCAGCTAGCTGGATGTTGAGGGACATGACAAGAGTTGCTAAGTCTTCCCCAATCCATGCACAGTTGCCATCCTCAAAGTATTCATTAAATCAACATCATGCCAACAGGTAGAGGAGGGGACTGACTTTTACCCATAAAGTCTCAGGTTTCCAAAATGTCAAGGTGACTCTGTGTATCTACACCAGAAGACTTTCTGGGGACCTGGTTTTCAGAAAGAGTTGAATAACCCATTTTAGAAGCAGGTTTCTCACTCCCTGCCCACTCCTCCAACTAAATCAATCCATGTCCAGTTTGAAACCCTTTGCCGCTGTTTTTGTAAAGCAAAGCTTCACATACAGCCAAGCACCATTATCTTGTCTGTGGCTCTGAATTGATGGGAAGTGGTGCACTGAACTCCAAAGCACTAGGGATCTTCATACTGCTAAACATTTGCAAAGATGCCTCTTCTTTCTCCATTCCTAGTTCATGCCATATTTGCAGCTAATATGTTTTCTTAACATCCACAAATAACCGATATAGCATTCCTGTACATCAAGGTCCAACATCTTAGAGCTTTCCAAGATTGAGACAAAAAGCAATGTTTTGTATCCAAAGACAGCACGCATTTTTCCTTCCACTTCTCATTTCTCCTGTATTTCAAGGTGCTGGTGTCATCACTTGCCAGTACTATCCAGCACAGCTATCCGAAAAAACCATGAGCACACCCTAGGAAGTAATGAAATCAACACAAGAGCCAGGAGGTGTTTCTGGAACAAGGCACATCTTGCTTTCCTTTTGTCTTCTGGTTTCTACAGAGCATCAACCGACTGCAGACGGTGATTTTGTACCTCTGGCATTTTGACTGTTTGGACATCCATTTCTGTCTGAGTGATGAGTGATTCCCACAACTAAGTTGCATTGATGACACCTCTGGAAGATACTTTTATTGACAGAAAATCTTATAAATAACTCCCTGCTTCTTATTTAAGGCTCTATTTTCCAGAAATGAAGGTCTGTATTCTCTTTAAACACAAGATGGAATTTCAGGACATCTCTTCAATCGCTCATCCTGGGCTTCAGAAACACTACAGAACAGCACTGAATTCACACATTAAAAAGTTCTGAAAACAGCTAAAATAAATTCCCAGATTGAGTAGTGTGCTTTATAGATTTGAAAAAAGAATATTTTACGTATGTGGGATATTCTATATTTTGGAGCAAAAGGAGAAGATTTTTCTGTTGTGTGATGCATGCTTTCAGGAAAAAGAAAAAAAAGAAGCCTCTATCTCTGGTTCTGTACCCTTTCAGCAACTGTAATCAAATCCACACGCTTTGGACTCATATCCAAAACCAGAAACAAGCCAAAATGCTTGCAGACAGACCAGTTTTGGATTAATAAACAGTTTTAGATTATAATGTAACTCCAGGAGGGACTATTAGCTCATCTGACCTGTATATTGCAGGCTATTTAATGTTACCCAGTTACCTGTATATTAAGCCCAGTAATTTGTGTTTGACTGCAGCTCATCCTGAGTAAAGAAACCTGTCTGTTTGCAAAGACACAAGAGAGATCTTCCACTTCCTTTGGTATCTTCTCCCAGCACTAACTGCACTTACTTCCACACGTCCATGCTTTATAATCTGAATTTGTCATGCCTTGTCTATGAGACATCTGCTTACATTAGCTTTTTTCATTGCATGAGAGCCCCTGGCAACTCATATTCTCCACTACAAGATACCTTACATAGTAATCAAGTCACACTTCGATTTGTCTCTTGATGGCTAAGCAGACTGAATATTTAAGATCCTTGCTGTAAGGTATTACCCTTTTCTCTTGCTTTTTCAGCTCCGCAAACCTAAATTCTCTGCTAACTTCAGCCGTTACTAGAAGTCAAGCATCTACACCACGACTGTCCACATACTTTTTGGATAATGCGTTCATCTCCAAATGGGATGATATTTGTCTGCTGTGGGTGTCTATCTTCAATTATGCAGGACAAAGCATTTACCTGCTGTGTGACTAAAGTCTGTTGGGATAATGCCCACTCCTGAGGCCTGGAGAAATGCCTTGCAGACCTGAAAAAAAGAGGTCATGGAGAAAATGCTTTGCAGCAAAAGATTTAAACCATCAATCTGCTCAGCTATCGCGCACTAACTCTGATGATGATCCTACAATGCTGATGTTCAAAAAAGAAAAACCTGCAAAGCTCAAACAAGTAATCTCCACATTTTTACTTGCCAGCACCTTTCCAGTTCATCACATAAAAAGGAGCAAAGATGAGACAGAGACATACAGTCTTGCTCTTCCCTTTTGAGTCACGTGCCCTAACAGTTACTTCAAAAGTGACTATATGAATAATGTCCAAAAGAAAAATAAAAAAAGGAAACAATTTCCCCTCTCTTCAGTTTCTTCATTCCTTCACTTTTTCCTGTGCACCATTTTCCGATTTTCTAGACAGACAACAGATTTGAAAGAAAGCACCATAAAGGCTCACACTGCTTCTGTTGAAACCTCAGGAGACTTTCAGACAACTTAAAAATCAGTCCTGAACCCGATATAACTGGAACTGCAAGAACCAGAAGTGCCTCACTGTGGCCTAGTCAAACCCTTCCTCATGAGCAAGGCAGCTTTGGGATGAGGTAATATTTTAGGACAAGTATAAGCATAAAGGGATGACTTCTAGACCAGGAAGGTCTTTGTGAAGAGAAGGCCATGGCTTCCCAGTGAACTTCTCCAGGCATTAGGGCCCAAACCTCATGTGCTGAGAGCACCCCAGAGGTTTTGGTGCATCAAGAATCACTCGCTGACGTCTAACAGACTGCAAAAAAGCAAGGGGGAGACATGGGGCTTTCCAAACTCATGATCCTGAAAAACATGCTCTCTGGAGTATTCCCAGTAGATGACTCTCAGGGAGTATCATTCTTTCATTTTGCCTTTGCAAACTCAGACCTCTGTAAAGAGACACCCAAAGCCAGCTCAGGATCCCCCGACATTGACAGGACCTATCCATCTGCCTTCACTCATCTTAAAATTTTCTTAAACAATGTGTTTCCTTTAGTGGTCTGTGTAGCACAGTATTATTTCCTTCTTCATGTGTTTCTGCTCTTTCCCTGGTGTATCTCTTTATTTGTTTATTGAATTATCCTTTGAACTTGCTTCTGCTTCTTTTCAGAGACCTCCAAATTATTCTTCCTATGCTAATCTTCACCTTCCTTTCAGGCCCCATATTGGCCTGTGCTGCCCTTTAATCCTACTGAGGCTTAACAATGATGAATTTAAATTGCAAACTCTTCCAGCTATTTCTAGTTTTGTGCAGCAAAATTCTCCATGCATTCTCAGATCACAATCACGATTCCTCTGGGCGTTTTACATTCCCTCCGAGTCAGCTGAGCAGAGGTCAAGAACATTTAGTATTGCCTCTTCCAACATTTCATTCCTCCCATGCCTTGCAAATCCAGCAGTATTGCGATTCTTCTTTGTCTGAGATGGTCTGCCTTCAGATCTTTCCTTTTGCTCTTATCTACAGCTTCAGACCAGACCCTGGCTATTACCCAAGTGGCACCATGTGCACAGCAGCTTCTACTTCTCCAAACCCTTGCTAGCAATCAGCATCCTCTTTTGCTCTCTCCTTTCAATTGATTTAACTCATTCAACTTTCAGTCTCCTCTTATACTTCCTGTCGTATGAGTGCCATTTTCTTTTATGACTACAGTCTCAAAGGAGGCTAGAAATAGGCCATAAACCATCATTTTTGGCACTTTGGTAGTTCCTTCAGTCCAAGTACTTGGCAAACAATAATTTAAGCTTCAGCATGAATGTCCTGTCCACTTACGTCAAGTAGAGTTTGCTGCAATATGAACTAACTTTCTGCTGTGAATATTTCAGCCCTATGTGCTATGACAGGATCTGGCAGAAGCTATCTGTATCGTTTAGTATTTATACTGCTACATTGGCCAGAAGTCACTGTTATGACCCATCCATGGGGATGTTTTGCAAACCTGGGCTGATCTGAAGTCTGCTGAACACAGTCTTCCAGTGACATCCGATGTCACTTCCACAGTTGCTACAAAGCATGATAACAGGTCTGGAGTGGGATGCACAGGTATAGGTGCCTTTTCATTCACTGATCCATAACTTTCATTTACACAAGAGCAAGAATATTTAGCAAATAAATTCTCATCCAACATGGTACTTTGCTCTTGAAGTCTACTTGTTTTATGCTTTGATTCAGCCATGGACATTGCAATCTCAGCTTAGAGTAAGAGCTGCTGAATTCGGTAGCCTGATGAGGGTAAGACTGCTGCAACTCCATGTCTCCACATCCATCACATGCACATATAAACAGTACATATGCATGTGTATACATATGTCCATGTAAACATCTCTGGCCCCTTTACTTCTGTCTTTGGGGAGCTACAGGCCTGTCAGCCTGACCTTGGTGTCAGGGAAGGTTATGGAGCAGATCACCTTGAGTGCCATCACAGGGCATCTGCACAACAATCAGTGGATCAGGCCCAGGCAGCATGAGGTTATGAAAGGCAGGTCCTCCTTGACAAACCTGATCTTGTTCTGTAACAAGGTAACCTGCTTAACGGATGAGGGAAAGGCTGTAGATGGTGTCTACCTAGACTTTAGCAAGCCTTTGACACTGAGCATCTCCTGGAGAAACAGGCTGTTCACGGTCTGGACAGCTGTACTCTTGGCTGAGTAAAAAATTTGGCTGGATGGCTAGGCTCAAAAAGTTGTGGTGATCCATTTGGTGGCCAGTCACAAGTGGTGTTCCCCAGCTGGGACATGCTGGGGCCAGTCCTGTTTGATGTCTTCATCAATGACCTGGCCAAGGGGCTGGAGCGCACCCGCAGTGGGTTTGCAGAGGACACGAGCTGGGGGCAGTGTGACCTGCTGGGGGGCAGGGGGCTCTGCAGGGGGTCTGGGCAGGCCGGGCCGAGGGGCCGAGGCCAGTTGTATGAGGCCCAACGGGGCTGAGTGCCGGGCCCTGCCCGTGGGTCACACCAGCCCCCCACAGCGCTGCGGGCTGGGGGCAGGGGGCTGGGAACTGCCCGGCGGGGAAGGGCCTGGGGGGGCTGGTCGGCAGCCGGCTGGGCATGAGCCCCCCGTGTGCCCAGGTGGCCACGGCGGCCAGCAGCGCCCTGGCCGGTGTCAGCAGCAGCGTGGCCAGCAGGGCCAGGCAGTGCCCGTCCCCCTGTGCTGGGCCCTGGTGCGGCCGCCCCTCGAGCCCTGGGCTCAGCGTTGGGCCCCTCACCCCCAGACAGACCCGGAGGGGCTGGAGCGTGTCCAGAGCCGGGCAGGGGCTGGGGAAGGGGCTGGGGGAGCTGGGGGGGCTCAGCCCGGAGAAAAGGGGGCTCAGGGGGGCCCTTCTGGCTCCCTACAGCTGCCTGGCAGGGTCAGTCTCTTCTATCAGATGACAAATGATGAGACAAGAGGAAACGGCCTCAAGTTGCACCAGGGGAGGTTTAGATTGGGATTGGAAGAAATGTCTTCCCCAAAAGGGTTGTGAAGCACTGGAACAGGCTGCCTGGGGAGTGGTGGAGTCACCATCCCTGAAGGGATTTAAAAGACATGTAAATGTGGCATTTCAGGACATGGTTTAGCGGTGGACTTGGCAGTGCTGAGTTGATGGTTGGACTTGATGATCCTAAAAGTCTTTTCCAACCTAAATGATTCTGTGGTTCTGTGATCAACACAGATGGAAAAGACAGCACTTGCACAAACAGAAATGGTGCCTCATCTTCTCTGGCTAAACAGGGCTAAAGCCCATTGGTGGAAAATATAGACATATATACTGGTCTCAGGCACTCAGTCTGCCCAGTAGATGCCCCAGTCTCACAGTTGCTTCATGCACAGACCCACGTATGGTAGCTGGCTCAGACCCATGGTCTTACCAGCAGCTGAACACCAGACCTGAGGGTCTGTCTTATAGCTGGCTTGGATTTCCAGTTCCCTCCAGCAGCAAACTTGCAGATGCCAAGTTGTTTCCAGTATATAGCCCAGCATTATGGTCACTCCAATACATGGCTCTCAATTTCTCCACCTTTGGTCTTTTCCTTAAATATTATGTAAGACCTGCACATCCTCAAAGTGTTTTTTCCTCAGTGTCTCATGAGTCCCATACACTGTGGGCAGCAATCTCCCTCAGCGTGCAAGAAGACCCTGTGTCTCCTCTCTTGAGGGTTTCACATTAGAACCATGGTTTCACATCAGGACCACAGGTTTCACAGCAGGACCATGAGTTTCACAGCAGGAACATTGGCTGATCCTCCTCCTTTGATAATCCTGGGAGCAGCAGCGTCAGGGTTGCTCTGACGGGGGTCCTGAGGTTCCTCCACCTGTGATGGTTCACCTGCTTCTCTGAGCTGCATTTAATTGCCTAAGAGAGGAACATGACAGGCATGTTGGTCACAGGTGGACCATGAAGAAGTTTGTGGGGGGAACAGACAGCAGGAAAAAACCTACCTATGTGGGATAGTTTAAGACAACTAGGACTGCAAGGTCGTCCTTGGAAGCAAAGCTCTGGCTACAATTTGCAGCCAACAATCTGCTCACCCTGCATTCAGCAGTGCCAGTCTCCATTGCATGTCTGGCAATTGCATTCACACAAATGAGATTTCTGCACATAAAATAAACTAAGCCAGAGATACTCACTGTTGGTAAAAACCCCAAACAAAACAAGAAACAAAGCAAGGGAAAGAATTGTCTGGAACATCTAAAATGCAGGATCTTAGTCTTCTCCTGAAACTAAAATTTCCAGCCTTGGAAAAATCCAACAGAAACAGAAAAATTCCTCTAACCTTTGCAAAAATTTGTTCTCTTTTGCCAGTAAAAGCCATTCCTTTGCAGCACCATTTGGATAATTTGCCTCTACATCTTGTTCATCTGTCACCTCATAGGCTTCAGATTTTTTTGTGTTTTCATCACTGTATATAAGTCTGTATATAAGAAAACGAAGGGGGGGGGGGGGGGTAAGAAAAAGGAGGCACAGATTTTGGCAGCAATCCCTGCCTGGAATGAATATAAAACTTTGTTTTATTTAAGTGATCTGGTTGTGTGTGTGTGAGAGAGAGAGAGGGGAGAGAGAGAAAAGGGAAACAAATAAAGACAGTTTTTTTAAAAGTGAGTGTGAAAGAAATTCCCCAGAGAGACAAATAAAGGACTTTTTTATTGCTAATAACACATGTTCTGGCATGAGCTTTGCACGTTGTCAACCCACCTTGAAACCAGTGAGTTTAGCTGTTGTTTGTTTGAGGTTTGTTTTTTCGGGAAGTTTTGGGTTTGGGTTTTTATTGTTTTTTTTTTTTTTTTAAAGTTACTACTAGCTTTTGAATTGTTTCAGTAAGGGGAAAAATTATTAAACACACACACCCCCCAAAAAAAACCCACCCAAAACACCACCACCCTTCTCCCTTCTTGTTGTTTATTTGGAAACCCTGAAGGATGAGGGGGTAGTTTCATTCCTTCCCCTCCTTATATTACTAAATCTCCTTGATGGACTGGGTTGGCTTTACGCTGGCTGATGCTTGTACATTTGGGTTAGACTAACAGGACAGATGGTTTCAGCAGCTGTCATCTTGGTGGTTGCCATTCGCTTGACCTGGGTGGATCTGATCTCAAAGAGCAAAGCAGAATGGGATTTTATGGAAAAGGGGAATAAAATTGCAAAGGAAATAAAAAGGACAGTTAAAATACAGTCTGGCATTAACTGTGCTCCCCACTCATATCCACTAACAGAATGCACCAATTTGAGACAGGAATGTATATAAACCTACACTTTGAGCATGCCCTTGACCAAGGAAGGGCCGAAGTAGGCTAAATGTTTTCCTCAACATGGCCCAAATGCTTGTGATCTATTTTGAGCCAGGTGTTGTGGGATGTGATCATAGAATCGTAGCATCACAGAATGGTTTGGTTTGGAAGTGACCTTAAAGATCATCTAGTTCCAACAACCCTGTCATGGGCAGGGACATATCATGTAGTCCCTGTATCGGAATGTGGTCAGCTAAACTCCCTCTTGTGCAGTCTGAATGGATCTCCAATATTAAAAAAGGAAAGAAATTAAAACTTAGCCTCCCCCATCGTGGTAGGACTTTCAGCATTATGGTTCTGAAAAGTGATTCTCTGTGCAGATTGATGGCTGAGTGATAAAAAAAGAGAAAAGTTTCTTGTATTAGTGTTCCCCGCTTTTTTAAAGTGCAGTCTTTGAACAGAACATTACCGGTCCCTTCCCACAACACAGGTAAGTAAGGTCTTCACCCAAAGCAGTCCTCACCAAGCATCTCTGCACCTCCCAGAGCACAGTCAGGCTGTAAGTTTGGCATTCATTCCCATCTCCCTTCCTTCATGGCTATGTCCTTTTCTGATGCATTGGGAGCATGGAATCTGTGCTTGTCAACAGTGGTCACCCCACGTTTCAGATCCAGCTCCCAGCCCACTCTGCCATCTGCTGACCATCTCTTTGTTGGACATAGAGGTGCCCCTATACAGTCTATAAGGCCCCAGAGTGGAACCTGCTTACACTCATCCTGCGAGCAACTCCTGTTCTCCCTTTTTGCCTGGACTGAACACATCAAGTCTCATCCAGAAGGATATGATCACCTCTGTCCCACCCCATGCTCTCTGGAGCTGCTTGGCAGCAGGGTGACTAGTGTGCCAGGCTGGGGACACTGGAGACAGTGTCCTAGTTTGGACAAGTCAAGGGTGTTCTCACTCCTATGCCCATCTACCCAACAACTTACAAAAAGTCAGTCCAGGTGAGCCATGCAGCTGGTGGACTCCAGGACCCTCATATTCATTGCTTAGAGCAGTAAGGTTCGGATAACTATGCAGGTTAAGTATGCTTTTCTGACCCATACCACTTCCCCCCAAGGCTTTTTGAGCTTTACCCTATACTACTTCACATCCTTCAGCCCCACTTTTCCCAGGCCCGTGGGGATCTCCCCGAGTAGGAGCTGCCAAACTAGGATGGTGTCTCTGTGATGATGACAAACATCTGGGAGAACACTAAGGGAAGAGGCTGCCAAATTCTCCCTCTTGTGATTTGAGCAAGACTTGGCCTTCTCCCTACCATAACCCAGAGCTTTCTCTGGGCAGTGAAAATAACAGCAGACATTCAGACAGGACCGTGTCCTCCCCTCCCTCTAAGGTGCCCAAGCACTCAACGTTCTGCTGTCTGATTGAGGTTGAAATCACAGAAAACCTTAACCCAGAGGTATCCAGCTTTTGTATAGACCACCACAGACCTAGGCTACATGAAGAATGGTGACTCTGATGTGCTGCCTAGAAGATCCCTCAGCTACAGCCAAGAAGAACACCCTCTCCCACCATGTGTCCCAACCTGCAGCCTAAGACATTTCTGTCTCACATGCTGAACATGGAGTTACCAATGAATTTTAGGATGTAGGAACACAAGGCAGAAGGGAACTTCTCTCCAAGAAGGAAAGGGAGTGGGAAAGTGCCCTCAGCCTCTCAGCTCAGCTCTCCATGTCACACAGCATGAGGCCAAAGAAGGCATGGTGTAACTTGTCTCTCACTTCACGCAACCAAGTTTTCTAACATGGGAAAAGCACAGCAAAGAGCACAGAGCTCCTGCAACACAGGGAAAGTCATGGGGGCTGATTTACTATTGAGACAGAATGGTCCAGAAGCAGTGACTATTTTCACTTTTATGGTCTCCATTCTTGCATGGTTGTAAGATAGTTCTCCTTTGGGAACACATGTGTCAGTTAAGACTTCTGTTGCATGTACCAGTGGACCCATTTTCATGGGCATCACCTATCACCCTCTCATCAAATACTATCCTGTAAAGGTACTAAGTGCTACAAGCAGGCAGAGGAAGATTTTAACTTAATCCACCACCAAACAGCTCAGCCCTTGAAGTGAAGAAGAGACTTTGGTTAATTGGGTTGCTCCTCAGTCATTCATCTGCTCGGGGATTTCTCACTAATCCCTAACTTGGTGACTTATTCTGGGGGCTGAGTGATTATTTGTGGCATTTTGCCCACTAAGCTGTTCACAAATGATTTTATGGAGAAGCAAAATTGAGAGAGAAAAATCAGTTTTCTCCATTGCTCAGCAAGAAAAGCCAGACGTGATCAATGGAGAACCCCCTGCAGCATTTTGTTAGGCTCACTGGGGTTCAGCAGCCCCAGTAGGTGCAGCACAGTTACCATCTAGCTATGCCTTCATTTTCTCCTTTCAGTCAAAGGCAGAGTAAACACAGGGCTTCTCAAGCTGACAAACAGCCAAAGTACAGCTTCTTTAGTTGTTGGAAAAGACCCTTACTAAAGCAAAAGCCATAGATGAGCCTTGAAATTGTTAAACACTTCCAAAACCCTAATATGTTCAGACCCAAGAGTTTTGTGTGGCTTTTTAAGAAGTATGGCACAGCTATTTCAGTTTTGACTCAGCTTTAGACCTGATCTGCCTCAAAACTTTGTTATTTTGAGGTCTGGAGATCACTGTTTTCTGTCTAAACAAGAGAAAATCACCATGTGTTTGAGGGAGAGGGAGCTTCTCTGCTTTGGTGGATTTCTCCACACAGCATCGGGCAACTTTACAAACAGACCACAATTGTCACCCGCCTAAGATGATGTCTATCCATATCTCAGGATTAGTTCCTCCATACTAAAATATACCCTGAGTTTACAGCAGTGAATCAAGTCACCTTTCATCTTTCTGAAATGTTCATGTTGCTTTTCACCTATCCCAGATACAAAATGAAGTGCAGTAACTCAACTCACATGTTTTAAGCCACAAATGGGGACTACAGTAATGCAACACCTTCTCCATTGCCACCATGCCACATGGGACACCCCTAAGAGAGCCCTTTCTTACCATGATTTGCATCACTCAAGAGAGGGCTTCTTCTCTTTGCAGTCATGAGCTTTAACTCATCACTGCCTGAAGTAGAAGTTTCCCTTTTGGACCCTTGGTCCGTAAAATCAAGCCAAAAATGTGACTTATTCCTTTCTTAAGATCTCACATGTAGCTTCTCACTGTGATCCCATGGGAGAGGCAAGCATAATCCTCTTTTACTAGGGAAGAAACTGAGGCAGAAAAGGTACAGAAAACTAAACAAATTTTGGAAATACTCTCAGACACTCAATTCCTATTATTTCATTACAGAGATGCCAAAACAAATGAAACCTGCTGGTTATTCAGCTCCTTTGAAGTTCAAGCCATGTCATTGTGGGGGCCTATATCTTAAACTGCCAGCTCTGAACATTTCTGCTCCATTGACACATCCATGGCCAGACAGGGAACTGTCAGAGCCAGCAGGAGTTCCTGACTCTCAGCATGATGATGTACAGATCAGAACATCCTGCACTTACTCTCCAGCCAAAGCAGCACACTCCCACCTCCCTCCCAGCTGTCTGCCCTTTGCAAGGCAACAGGAATTGCTTGTAAATCTGAGCTTTGCATCTGGCCTCACTCACCTGGCTGACACCCATCGGACTGGAGCACTGACTCCCACACGCACTCTTATGTCTGGAAAGACAAGTCTTCTAACTATCTTCAGTGAAGACACTAGTGAAAGTGAAACTGAATACAAAGCAGATGCTGATCATAACCGAATTCCCCAAGACGATATTATCTCATCTCTCAGCCGGTAGCTTTTATTTGTTGGTGATGCTCCGGTGCTCCTCTCCTTTCCTTCCTTTTCCCTGTAGATCCATAACCATGTCTCGTCCATGTTTTCTCTTAGATGGAAGTCAGTTACCTGACTTTAGACACAAAATATGTATTTCTATCTTCACCTTTCCCCTTTCCTGCTTCTTGCCTGTAGCAATGCTCCAGGAGTTTGGCTACCGTATTTTCTGATCTCCTTACACCACTGTGGCAACAACACTTCTATCACTAACACAAGTACCACAAAAATTTCAAGTGTTATATCAGTGACTTAATGTGTTTAAGGTGAATTCGACATGTTTGTTAAGGCTACTTACCTGTGCACTTGAACTTCAGCTTTCCTCCTCTCTTCATGTCTCCCAGATATAGATATCACCTCATCAACATCTCACACCACTGCAAGTTTTCTTTTCATACAGCAAAACATCCGGAAGGCACGTGTGACCTCACACCTCAATTTCTGCAGAGATATTAATGCAATCAAGTTTTCGTGCAGACCCAAGCGGGCATCAGGGTAGCACTTAATGAAGCGTACCAGATATACCATCTCAAAGGTAACTCATCTGACAGTTTTGTTATCTTGCCCAGCTAAGTTCCTGGGCTCTGGTCCCTTGGCAGTCAGTAGCTGCTGAGATGCTAGGAGTTTCCTAGCTGAGGTTTGGCAGCTGGCAACCCCATCACCTGGGTCTACAGTGTCTCCAGTCATCGCAGATCTTGTGCTTTGACTGCATGCTTTCAAGCCAGACCTGAGTTCAAAAGTGGTGGTACCATTCTCTGGTCCAAACCTGAGATGGCCCTTATATAAAGAGGGAAGAAAACCTCTTTGCTCTCCCTGAGCAGTGATCTGGTGAGATCTTTGGGATCTGAGACAACTTTGGGAGCTCTGGAGTTCTTCTGGCTAAAGGTAAGGGACTCTTCCATGGAGCACCCTACCAATCCATGCAACTCTGGGGGGGTATGGCATGGTGAAGTAGAGGAGGTTCACTAGGACTGATCCTGTACTTCAAAGAGGTAGTCTTCTGGGCCAGTTCAAGGTGTGGATGAGAAAGGTCTCTATGAAGGTCTCTATCATATGAACAGCAGAAGATGTCTCGGTGTCCACAGGCATTGCATTTTACCAGCTTGTTTATGTGGGGTGATGATAGAGACTGAGGTTAAAGACCTGGGTTGAAATCTTCATTTAATCAGAAATTAGTTGGTCAATAACATTTTGGAATGAATAATGGAAGGAGTAATTTCCAGCTAGAGGTTCATGCAGGGAAACTGAGACACAAAATATCTCTGAGTGGGGAGAAGGCTACATCACCTTCTGTCAGTATTAACAGGTGATCGATTTATTGAATGCTGAAGATATCCCACATGACTTTGGACTTTCCTTTGTCTTATCTGCAAATGCAGTGTCTGTCAAAGGGGTGCTTTCTTCTAACAGGGCTGCTGCAATTGGAGTCGTGTCTTACAGATGGTGGCCAGAGGCTCTGGTTGAAGAGACACAGCAAGAGGTTAGTGCCAGGAGGTTATCTGCTGCTGACACTTCCTGGACAAGGCTTGTGCTCAAAACTTCATCTACCAGACCTCTGCACTTTCCAAAATTACTGATGACTTGCCACTTTTGCAATTGACTTGCTGACCATTTCCTCTTGCTCCAAACAACAAGAACAAATGATAGACGGAATCAAGTTCAGCCTGGATATGTATGGCCCTGAGTCTGCTTCCACCAGAGGCAAACTTGTCCCCCAGGAATTAAAATGTGTGGAGGAGGCAAACTGGTGAAAACTGAAAAGCTCCCTCAAGAACCGCACCTGCCTGTTCAATTCTTTTTTTCCTTGTTTTTGTCATTAAAGGTGCAGTCTCACTACACACTTGGTCTCCAATAACTAAGCCTTTCCTCCAGAGCCACGTTAAGCTGTTCT
This sequence comes from Falco naumanni, assembly GCF_017639655.2. Taxonomy (NCBI): domain Eukaryota; kingdom Metazoa; phylum Chordata; class Aves; order Falconiformes; family Falconidae; genus Falco; species Falco naumanni. Next base: position 4,296,482 of record NC_054055.1, on the reverse strand, counting down.
TGGAGAATCCATCCCGGCATTTTTTTATGTCCCTCCTTTCTCAGGCTGTAACACAGGAGAGGTGTGTGGGGGGAGGTTTCCCATCAAAATATCCTCTGTCAAATCCAGTTCACATGTAACTTTGCTGACACAAATCAGGACTGGAGGAATGTCATTGAAGTCAATCCTTTTGTTTGGAACGGGAAATCCAATAAATTCTCTGGCAGCTGGGCTTGGTCGTCAAGGATGACTTTTTTCTATCTTTGCTTGAAATATCAGCCAGCCTTTCAGCCCCATTCAAGTCCAATAGCATTTTTTTTCTTTTACACCTTCTTCTGTTCCTTTCATGTTTTCTTTTGGAGTGAAAGACTAGCAAACAAACAAACAAACAAAAATCCTTTGGAGTGTAACGAATGGACCCAAATTATTTAATCTGGTGTGGAAGCCTACTGAAAAGAAAAGTTCTAAAAGATAGCAACTAAATCAGCATTGACCCTTATAAGTAGCTTAGTTGGAACAAGGGCAAAGCAAGACTGGCAGAGACAGGCTCCTTGATGTTAGCTCAGGCTCTGTCCCGCTGATGTCATGTTATTTTTCGTTTAAACAGTATGTGAACAGACCACACAAGTACCAGGAGGGCCAAAGGATGGCAGGGAATTAACTGCAAGCAACCAGTCAGGACCACTGATTTACACTCAGCAGCCTTAGCTGTGCCCTGCAATACAGAAACATGACACGTGAGAACCAGCTGTGAGCACTCACAGACTATTAAAAGGGACAAAACACTCCAACCCCCCAAATACCTCACTCTTTAATTACAACATGACAAGAAAAGTGACATAAGCCTATTATTTGATTTTAAGATCCTGTTCCCATCTATACCAGATGCATTTGTTCCGAGACGATTGACTGTTTGTTTCTGTACTCGTCCTTGCCAGCTCCTCTTTGCACCTGGAGTGTTCTTTCATTAGCAGTTTTGAGACTTTAATTTAGCCCATTTTGAAAAGTTTCAAAAGGCCAATCTTATGACAAAAATGTTGTTAAAATAGATACCTCCTAAACTATCAGCTATAGCACAGAAAAAATAACAAATAACTTAAAGGGGAATATTCCCCATGTCACTTCACAATGGTTGTTTCACATTTTTCAGCTCACGAGGGAAATACGGGCTGATCACCACCAGTTTTATGCTGGCCAGTTTCCAGTTGCCTTCACTTTCAATTATATTCAATTTCCATGTTGTTTTCTAGTTTCTCATAGGCTGGCTTAGTGAAGCCACAAACATAAGCCCTGAAATTACAAACTGTGAAGAAAGAACCACTGATACACATGAAAAAATATTAGGAATTTTACATATGCCTGGTTTTTCCTAGGGCTATAGTAACTTTAGACAGAGCAGAAACCCCTCAGCTCTTCAGTGAGCACATTGTGCCATCACTGCCCTGGAGAGCAGCAGTCTCATGCTCCTCCTGCCATGGATGCTTTTCTCCATCCTGTCCCCACCACTTCCCTGGGGCCACAACAACCATTTGTGTCATTACAAGGATTGATATTCCTGCAAAACAGCTCAGGAAGCTAAGTTTTTATTTAAATTCAGTTTAGTTGCCTGACCTGGTACAACACCCAGGTTTGCTTGTTCTGAGGCAGGAGGTGGTGAGGTACCTTTTCCCCATGGAGGTGACAGCTCGTGGCAGCTCATCATGTTCATTGAAATGTGGCCTTAAAGCCTTCCAGGATATGAAAGACTCTATTACCCTTGTTCTGCAGGACAACGCAGAGAAGGGATCAGGTGATGGCTACACCATGCAGATCTTCAAATGCAAGTTCACAGGGCAGCCCCCAAAGTGAGACACCTTTCACATAAATCAAAACTTCTCATATGGGATTCATCCTGCTCTACTGGGTTGTTTGAGGTAGACAGGCAGCTGCTGAGTTTTCTTCTGGAGTTGCTGGGAAAAGAGGAGCTTGGAAGAGCTCTCTGGAGAGGGCCTCGGTTTGAACCACTAGCCAAGAGCTCACATGACCCATGCAAAGGAAAAATTAATCCAATTTACTCCCAGATACAGTGTAATTATCCTAAAAAAGGGTTGCACCTGCCCTGGTCCCAAAAATTATCTTCTCCCCCCAAACCAGTCCTGCATATGGGTTTGCCCCATGAAGGAAAAAGCGTATCAGGGGAATCTAGCAGAAAGATGCTATAATTGTGTAAATACATGCATAAGCATACGTAAAGAAGCCACATCAATAAGAAATACCATAAGAAGTCTTCGTAGCTAGCAAGCCTGTGACGATTCATAGCCACCACTTCCCTCCCTTGCCCCGCTGCCCCCAACATTTGCTAAAGCAGCAATGGTCATTATTCACTGCAAACTATACAGCTGGATAAACTCAGTGATCAGACAGGTCTTTCCTATTTCTAATGGGAATCCTGCCTGAACTCTGGCCTGCCTGAGTAGCCCTGGGAGAAATTAGCTGATTAAAAATGTCCAGGGGCAGCTGCAAACGGGACAAGTTTTATTCTTCTAAAATACAACTGGCAATGCACTATGTTTGGGAGTTATCACAAGACACTGCATCACCAGAATATTTCATTAAGGCATCTCCTTCCTCCGGTTCATTGTCTGTTCCAGGTTTTATATACCCTGAGCTGGGGGGAGTGGTGTTTCTGCAGCCACTGTCCAAAGGAAGGTCAAGCTGGGTTAACAAAAAATACTTTCTTGTTTAAGCTCTAGGGCAGTATTTGCCTTCCTTTTGCCTCTGAGTACAGTGAGATTGGCTTTATGAGTGCTGTCCCCTCTCTGCTCAGTCTTTTCTCCTTCCAGTGCAAAGAATGTGCTTAACTCCTAAAACATTAGAGCTAAGATCTGGCATGCTTTGCCGGCAAGTGTGTTCACTGTCACTCCCAGGGAATTCATTGCGGTGAAATCCATCTTACTTGGCTTTCCAGCCCTGCGCCTGCAGACATCTCCATCTGAGCTGCATACCCTGGGCTCCCCAGACGTTAGAGTCAAGAGAGGAAAACAGGCACTGCTGAGGTGCAATTCATCTCAGCCTCATGTAGACATTTCTATTAGGTCAGAGCCACGCTCTGTTTCTCTTCACTGACTATAAAGGGAGCCTGAGGTGACTAGCTTGCATGGAGGCCTCTTTCATGTAGATGCCTATGTTAGGTGGGATTGATTTTGCCCTGTAAGTCAGTTTGTGAGGATATCAGACATCCAGCTTTTTATTAGAGCTTTGATTTTGGGGCAGTACCTGGAAATTTCTTTGTCCCTCTCTTGCAGCAGCTGCAGAAGCAGAGCCCTGCAAAGGTTAATCAACCTGCTGTAGTTTTGATAAACCTTGGCAGCATCAGACCCTGTTGACATCTGCTTTGGCAACTCATCCCTGGAATTTTCCCCATTCCTGGAAACATCCAAGGTTAGGTTGGACAGGGCTCTGAGCAACATGATCTAGTTGAAGATGTCCCTGGTCATGAAAGGGGGATTGGACTAGATGACCTTTAAAGGTCCCTTCTAACACAAACTGTTCTATTCTATGATTCTGTGACTCGCAGCAAGTGTGGGAGCCCTGCTGGGTCAAGGAAAAGCCACATTGCAGATGATTCCTGCAGAAAGCTGCTGTGTCTCTCAAGCAACTCAGACCATGCACAGGCAATGGGCAGACTCTGCTTTGCATGTACGCATGTTGGGAATTCAATGTCCTCTGCTAAGCATGACCTATCATCAGCTTAGTAATGACAAGCTGCAAATGTTGAAACCTGGACCACGAAGCTCTGGTCTTTTAACATAGTTCCAGTGGCCTGCAAAAACCAAATGGAACAATAATGAGAAGACAGGCAGCTTGAAATCCATAGACACACAGTGCTAAACCAAAACACCACCACACTGTTAACACAGATGTCAAAACAAAGTATGAGCTCTGGGATTCATCTTTTGCCAGTTCAGTGCAAACAATTTGGCTCATGGAAATTAAGCGAGGAAGTCTAGCTTCAAACACATCCAGAGAATGAGTGGGAATGTGGATGACATCCAGCTCTTTTTGAACCTGGTTGATATGCACAAACAAGTGACTGATAGTCACTGGTTAGCTATGAAGAGCACTGGTACTCCCAGTGCTGCTCATCCAGCAGGTCTGACTGGTGCAGTAAAACATTGCGTCTCCCCTTGGTGGTGAAATGACCATGAAAGGCCGTTCAATGTGAGCATATACATCATCCTGACCTAGGTCTCTGATACATGTATGTCTTCATGAACTGTGGTGCAGGTCATGTAGAGCTGGCAGGGTGCACCAGCACTGCTGCCCAGGAGCCATTAGCTTACACACTCTCATGCAAGGAGATATGTTTAGACCCATCTGATGCTTCTAGCTACCTAAAAGCCACATAACTTTAGGAAAAAATACCCAAATCCACACTGATATATCCAGTGGGACTTAGTATTTAGGGTTTGGTTCCACATTAACTAGGCTCTTAATGGGCAAGCCAGCACTCACACTTGGCAACATCTACCCAGTCCAGTAGTCCTGCAGAGCCAGTTTGCATCTGCATGCCAAAACCCATATGCTAATTGATGCATCTGTGTTTCCTCCAAGCCAGACACTTGCCTGGGCCTGAAGCTGAAGTGAAGAGAACATTTGCACTGACTCCTGAGGTTATCAGTTTCAGGCCTAATCAAAGGCAGCAACAAAACCCACCTATTCCTAGGCAGCCCCCCCCTCAAACTCAGCGTGCCTAACTTCATGCATCATAAAGTCTGGGAAAGGCTCTCAACATGAGATTTTACCAAATGAAGAGTGTGCAGGTATTTAGCACACCCAGCACAGATGACCGGCTGAGCCAAAAGACTCCCACTGAATCAAACCTGATGCACACCATCACTGGCACTGCACAGAGACAAAACAGGTGCTCCAGGATTGTGTTTTCACCTCCTAACTGCATCAGGTATTGCTCACCCAAGGTTAACCACGGTGTATTTCCTAGAATGATGCTGACTATCCTGCACAGATGATGGTCTGAAGGGTTATGACTGAGGACACCACCAGCTAAAGGGATATACCAGAACTGGTCTACATATCATTCAAGTGATCCTGCCAAAATCACTCCATGGCAGCTCAGATAACAGTTGACCTCCCTTTTCTGTAACAGAAAGTCCTTTGCTGCCAGTGAAACTGTGGGATAGATCTTTCATCAATTCAGATCCACTGGCTGCAATTCAATCTGTTCTAGGACTCCAGAGTGAAAAAGCCCCACTTTCTGGATCAAGATTTCTTGGCTATTACCTCTCTCTCTCTCTCTTTTGACTCCTCAGTCTTGCCGTCCTTCGTTTTTTTCACGCCGTTCTTCTGCGTCTTTCCCCTTGTTAAAGATCATAAGTGTCCCCAGTTACCATCAGGAGAAAGCTTCTAGAGGATTTGGAAAGAGAGATGATACTAGGAGGAAGGCCCCAGCTGTTGCGATTGAACATAGTTCTGTCACTGTGTTCCTGTCCTTTCCTCATAGTTTTCACATGGATCCACCAAAGCTGATCTATAGGAGAAGAAGTTGGTTAGGAGACCAGGAGGATTTGGAGACGATGTGACAGCAGCCTAGTTGGTAACATGTAGTGGATACCCTGCCATACGGTCAAGAAAGTTGTCAGGTACTGCAGACAGGCAGAACAGCTTATTTTGTGTCTCTTCTGGCCACCTTTCTGTTTGGGTATTACAAAAGACAATCCCTGTTCTAATGCTCATGGGCACTGAGATTTGGGTTCATCCCACCTGACTTCAGCTACTTACTGTGGAAATGGTCACTCAGGGCTGCTGCTCGTGACAGTAGAGAGAAGACACTCTCAAGGCTGGTCATTGTATCAGTTCTTAAAGCCTATGCTGGTAAGAGCTGCTAGGAGAGCAGTCAGCACTTTAAGCCCGTGAATTGTCTGGTCTATTTTAGGCTTCTTCTTCAGAAGAAGAACTTCATCTAATAATAGCTCGTTTGTCTCAGTTGCCTATAAAGACACCAGCTCAAGGGTAGGAACCTGTATTTAGTCATCTTAGTCATCCCCTTTTAAGTACAGAGGCCCAGGAGCATGCAGCTCTAATTTATGTATAGGAAAACTGTTGAACAACTTAAGATTCTTTCCACACAGAAGCTTCTTCTGTAAAGAATGAAAGATAAACTCAGCAGGATCTAGTTGTTGGGAACTGACATGGGGGTCTTGTTGAGTCATTCTTCTTGGGAGTAATTTTTAATCTTGTTTCCAGAAGTCTAGGGTGTTTGCTGGTGGTGGTAGACACAGCTCTGGAGAAGATCAGTGGGGGTTTAGTCTATTGGTTAGTCAGTGATTTGGTTCAACTCCAGAGTGATCATGTTCGATTTTCTACACGAGACTTCAGTGTCTGTGTCAGTAAGAGGAAAGTAACTCATTAAGGCAAAAATTGTCAAGAACTTGATCTCCTCTCCCAGTAGTATAAGGACAGGTACAATAGTGTCAAAACAACCACTGACAAGCAAACCTTGTGTGGATATAAAGTTATCTGGGGAAGCCAGGAATATGAGAAAAAGCTTGAAATTATGCTAGCACAGTCCTGTGATTAAGCTGCCAATCTGGTTTCTGCATCAGGCTGCTTGTGTGACCCTTGGAGGAGTCAATTAATCTTCCTGGGTTTTATTTCCCTCTTTGCGAAGTGGAGGGGATTCTGTCTGTCTAGGCAATTAAAGGTTCTTCAGGACAAGGACTTCCTTCTCACCTGAGCAAGTTCATGGCTTAGCACCACAGAGCCTTGATCTCAGTTCATATTTCTAAACAAAGTGGCATGCAAAAATCAAGAACTTACATACACAAGCAGCACAAAAATTGAAAACCACCTCAGCCTGCAGTTACAGGAACCAACTCTTGCTTCAGATGTTAAAAAACAATTGCACACTGCTGTCAGACATCAGTGCAAGGCACAGGTAAAGCAGAGGAAAGGAAAACCTGTACTGTAAAATCCTTACTTTTTGTTTTTTAAATTTCATTGTTCCTTCACCATTGGCTTGTAAACCATTAAGACATGTAGAAAGAGATACGTTGTTTCCTCTAGCCTTTTGGATGCTGCCATTGGAGTTGCAAAGTGGGTTAGCAGTAATAAGAGCAACATATTTCCCTTGTCACTGGGGCGTTTTCTTTTCACAGTGGATGTAATGGCAGTAAGCTGAGTTTAAGTCTATAACCATTAGCTGAATACTCATTGACATTACAGAATAAATCAATATTGCAACAAGAAGCTGACTATTTTGGTGCTGAAAATGCACAGACTGCACTGGAACAACCACCATCAGAGAGAGAATTTGGCTCAAGACAAGCAGTTGCACATGTAGATTTAGGACCAGATCTGCATCAATGGAGCAATCCCTTTTAACTGCACTGTTGGGATGGTTCAGCCATTGAAGTCAACACGTGTCATCACACCCATGAAGTCTTGTTTTTTTAACCATCTAAAGACTGACAGATTCTGTATAAACTCAGTGCCTAGTCCACAACCTTACAGTCAAAGAAACAAAAGGGACAGAGGACTTCATCTGCTCTGTTCTTTGCCCTAAACTCAGCTCTATGCCTTGTATTCAGTTAGATGTTTTTCAAACCTGATATTACAAGTTCCGACTAAGAGTTTACATCTACTCCAGGCAAGTCAGTTATTATCCTCGCAGCAGCAGGTACCTGGATCAGCTTTAGGGAGTGGATTCCTGGGTGTTCACAAACTAAGCCCTCAAGATATGCAGAGATGCTATGAATAATGTGAAATCTCCAATGCTTGTTACTGTGGCATGACAGGCATATTTGGACAACTTGCAGCTGCGTGGCATGATAGCTATGTGTCAGCTGCAGAGGAGACAAGAATTCTCATTGTGACAAGATAACTGTGCCTACATGGATGTGTCCTTGTCCTCTGTTGCCCTCTCCTCTGCTTTTCTTATCTTTTGGTAAACCAGTTTGTAATCTTTCTGAGATAAGGACTGCCTTTAGGAGGAGTCTGTGCAAGACTCAGCCTATTTGTAGTGCAATCCCTGCTTTGGTCTATTTGGTGCTACTGTGACATAAATAATATGCTCTTTATTGATAAATAGATAAGAAGTTCTCTGGTTCTTAATTTGCTTGGACTATATCCCACTTCAGGAGTTATCTCACAGGTGAGCTCCCCTTCCAATCACATGTGGTCCCACCAACAACTCCCACAGTTACTTACACATGAAAATAATATTAGGAAAACATTTACTGTAAGCTTTAGTTTTATTTAGTAGACTTTAGCAGCTGGAAATAACAAGGAGGAGCCAGCACCTTGCAAAGAGCCAGCACTGCACAGACCACCAGCAAGTGCTCCACACACCTCTGTTTGGAAAGTGATGAGACAGATGGAAGTCATTATTTTGTTTTGAACAAAATACCATCTGGGGCCAACATTTGCTGTCTGTTACTTCTGAGTAAATCCAGAGAAATTCCATCGTGTTCCTTAATAATCAGTCCTGGGACCAATCTTATTAAATATTTTCCTTAATGAACTTGGCAGAAAATAGTAGGCGCCTGGTCATGAGATCTGCTGATGACACAAACTTGAGCAACTGTATTGCTATTGCAGAGGAGGATAAGAATACGATATGGGAAGATCCAGATGACCTGGAAAGAAGGCTCAGTGAGAGAAATGGGTGAATTTTAACAGTAACAAAGAGTAAGAGACTAAGGTGGAAGCTTGTTGGTTTGTGGTAAGTGTAGAGGAAAAAAGACCTGAATTAGTCTATCTGAGCACAGCAACCTTAAAAGGAACAATTGTAATGTATCTCACGCAAGGTGTTTCCAGTAGAGATAAGGAAGTGTCCACACCATTGCACAGAGAGCAGTTGAGACCCCATCTAAACTGCTGTAAAGTGCTGGTCACCCCAAATCAAGCAAGATAACTTAAAAGTTGAAGAATTGCAAAGGGACCAGAGATTACATCTCATGAACAGCAGCTAAAAAGCTTGGCTGGTTCAGCTAAAGAAAACAAGCAGATTCATAACTACATCTGTACTTCTAAACTAAGCCTTCCCAATATGATTCTCTGACACTGAGGTCCACCAGGAAGGAATAAATAATGTCCAGGGTGGTTATATCCAGTCTTCTGACTGGGCAGTCCATGATCCATGCTGGCTTCAGGAACATCCTGAGCATTGCTTGAGAGCATCCTAGTTGGCATAAGCTGAAACTTTGCCATTGACGTTCCAGCAACTGAACTGTAACGACTAAGTGTTCATGGAGTGTTTACATCAGGAAAGAAACATCAACAAAGGAGAAAAAACATTCAAGCTGAAGGAAAAATTGGCACAGAAAGAAGCAGCTATTACATAGACCTGAGAAAATTTGGGGTAGAAATTAAAGACGGGGTTTTGCCCTCCTTTATCTAGGTGTGCATGTCTGTATGCATCTGCACTGAAGAAAAGGGAATCCCCACCTGGGGTGACCATTTCACTCTAAGATGCTGTCTAGGCAACACCGTCAAGACAGCTGCCTTCTGGAGCGGCTTACTTCTGTCCTTTGGTACCAAATGCCACAAGTGAGACTTAGAACATCTCATTTATAGCTATCTGTGCTAGGGGAAATGAATGCCACCCTAGAAGTTTTACAAGTAACCAGGGAGCAAATGCTGGAGCAGACTTCCAAGGCATTCAGGGAGCACATGCATCCACTTGCTGGCATTTCCCTCCTAGAAGAGGACTATGCATCAAAACCAAAGCAACAAGGTGTCTGAGACAGAGATCACCCGCCAATGGGAAGTGATGTAATCTTTGAAGCTGCACTGATTTACAACAGCAAGAATCTTGTTCTCACTGTTTCTGTGAGCCCAAACAACGGATCGTTCTTTTTTTCAAAATGCATTGTCTTGTACCTGAGTATGAATTTCTCCATTTATGCTGGACTACTCTGCTGATTTTAGAGAAACTGCTCATTATTAACACTCACATAGTAAAAGAATCAGAAACCAAAATTCTAATAACTAACTCCAAACCATATTCTTCTGTCTAAAACCTCGTTGTCCAGTTAATACAGTAACAAAAGAGAGAACTGCCTCAAGTCCATGAATATCCTTTGAGGTTTATAATGTTGACATTTTTTACACCTTGCTTGCTTGCACAGCACAGATGGCGTGTCCCTCTGAAATGAGGCTGTTGCTCCTGCTATAGCTGACTACCAGCCTGAGCCAGATGGATGGACAGAGGGGAAATGCCAAATCGTGCATTGATGAATCACTCCACAAGCTCAGCTGCCTGCCCCAGCTGTGAAACCTCCTTTCTCCTAGGCAGTCTGTGGCATGGATCAGAGAGCTACTGAGACTGTAAAGATACTGAATGATCTGCTGGGGGGAAGGGGGCTCTGCAGGGGTCTGGGCAGGCCGGGCCGAGGGGCCGAGGCCAGTTGTATGAGGCCCAAGAGGGCTGAGTGCCGGGCCCTGCCCGTGGGTCACACCAGCCCCCCACAGCGCTGCGGGCTGGGGGCAGGGGGCTGGGAACTGCCCGGCGGGGAAGGGCCTGGGGGGGCTGGTCGGCAGCCGGCTGGGCATGAGCCCCCCGTGTGCCCAGGTGGCCACGGCGGCCAGCAGCGCCCTGGCCGGTGTCAGCAGCAGCGTGGCCAGCAGGGCCAGGCAGTGCCCGTCCCCCTGTGCTGGGCCCTGGTGCGGCCGCCCCTCGAGCCCTGGGCTCAGCGTTGGGCCCCTCACCCCCAGACAGACCCGGAGGGGCTGGAGCGTGTCCAGAGCCGGGCAGGGGCTGGGGAAGGGGCTTGGGGAGCTGGGGGGGCTCAGCCCGGGGAAAAGGGGGCTCAGGGGGGCCCTTCTGGCTCCCTACAGCTGCCTGGCAGGAGGCTGCAGCGAGGGGGGTCGGTCTCTGCTCCCAAGGAACCAGTGACAGGACGAGAGGAAATGGCCTTAAGTTGCACCAGGGGAGGTTTAAATTGGGTGTTGGGAGAAATGTCTTCCCCGAAAGGTTGTGAAGCACTGGAACAGGCTGCCCAGAGACATGGTGGAGTCACCATCCCTGGAAGTGTTTAAAAGACATGTGGATGTGATGCTTAGGGACATGGTGTAGTGGTGGACTTGGCAGTGCTGGGTTAATGGTTGGATTTGGTGATCTCAAAGGTCTTTTCCAACCTAAATGATTCTATGATTCCATGACCGTCTCAGCTGGGACTTTTTGAGGCAATTGAGTTGCCATTTCCTATTGCTGGTTGTGGAGGGTGTGGGGTTACATCACAGCATGCACAGACAAGAGACTCAGACTAAGATTACCATAGGAGACTGCCTCCCAAATCATAAATAATTGCATTGCAGCAGTGATTAAGGGTGCAAGGAAGAATTAGGGAGCCACTGTAATAAGTACTGCACTGACACACACAAAACTCCCGCCTACATATATATTGATATGTGACTGCAGGGGTGTCAGGCATAGCATACACACACACGTACACATATCCTCCGATCATCCTGTTTGCTCTTCTCAGAGCTATTCAGCCTCAGCTGCACTGAGTTTAACTACAGTCAAGCTCTGATGACAAACATAAAATCCTTGCCTTACCAGACTGGGGGAAGGAAGAACATTAATAAACGTGCTGATTTCCAAGCTGAACAGCACAGTGGTCCTTGTTTTCCAGTGCTGTTTCCTCCTCATTTGAGCCTTGCAACATCTTGCCTTTCAGACCCATCCCTTAGCTTGATCCATCAGACTGACTTTTTTTTCACAACTGTTCCCAGTTTATAATTGGGAGACTGGGGAGAGAAAAGAGACAATGACAATAATGATTAGCACATGCACCATGTGCCCCAGCGCAGGAACAGCAGGGGTGGTGTGTTCAGTGGTGCAACTTAGTGCAACATCTGCTTCATCTGTCTCTTTCTGCACTACAATTTCTGTCTTCTACTCACTCCTCTGTGCTCTGATGTTTTGGGGGTTGTTTGTTTTTTGGGTTATTTTGTGGGTGTTTTTTTTGCTTTCCTGCCAACAGTTCTTGAGAGGCAGGGTTTCCAGTTCTGCTGCTCCTGGGCAGTCCTGCCACATGAACTGCTCAATGTCATCCTTTTGCTTTGACGTAATATACCCATATGGGCTGCCTGGAGGCAAGCAGCTTCATGTCCAGCTCTGGAGTTGATCCACAGCATGACTTCTGTGGGGCAAATGCACCAGAACTAAAATTAGATTTTTCGCTGTCCTACATGTCAAGGTTTCTGGTTCCTTCAGGCTTCAAGAACTGTGTAAATGAGACTTTAGAAAAAATGATGGCCTTCATACTGAGGCAAGGTGGGATAAGTCTTAGATTGACAGATGCGCAGAAGGGAGATTGACAAGCCCATGACAACAGTTCCCAAAACCTATGTCAGGCCAGTTCTTCTGGACTGTCAGATTTCTTACAATGAAATTAGGATCTTCTAGCTTCTGGATTCAGATTTCCTGGACAATCTGCTACTATGAGACTCTCCAGGCTGCTCTCCACATCCCATCAACCTTGGCAAGCCAACAGGCCCCAAGGCTGGGAAAACAATAATCTCTGGCTATGGGGCAATTTGCATGGCTGGATTGCTCCTGACCTCTGGGCTATGAAAGCTGCAAGAGCCTCTGGTAGCTGAAAGCCTTTCCAAACCACCTGAGGACAGGATGGACACAGTGACATCTGGGTATTTGTTAAGGTGTTTTCAGGGCTACTTTGCATGACAAAGAGAAGGGTCAGTGTGTTCAGATTTCCCACTAACATAAACTATTTCTCACGGTGTGCCAACCCAGCCTATCTGGAAACAAGCTTTGTGTCTTTCATTTCCTGGGTCACCTTTCTTTTTTTTTTTTCATGTTCATCACATGGAAACCCAAGTGAGAATCTGTGATTACCATTTACCATAGTTTGGACAACACAGAAGGACTTGATGTTTCCACTCCACCTTGAGAAAACTGCCTTCATATTTGGCTACCCCAGTAGTGGAACAAGGTGACCACTGCCAAATGAATATATCATTGCCACAATATAGGGCTGCTGACAAGCCTGTAAGGCTCAGCTGAAGATTTCAAAGCCCTGGGCCTGGACCAAGATCCTGTGCTGAGACTGTACAGCACTGGCTGGACAGCTGGAAGTGCAGTAAATGGGTGTCATGACATAAGCCATCCTCCGGTGCTCTCCAAAAGGTAACTGAGATACAAGCTTACCTCCTCCATCCCTACGAGCACTATTTCTGCTCCATATTTTTGATGGTGGGTCCTGAAACAGGACCTGTTAGAAGCAGGTATGTTGTTCTGCATTCCTGCAGTCTCAGTGGTCAGACTAACAGGAATGACCATGCTGGGGCAAGACTAAGTCATCTGGATAGTGTGCAGAAAGCTTGTTTACACTTACCTAGCATATTGCAGGTCTTTTTGTACTCTCCAATCTCCAGTGAAAAACAAACAAAACAAAAAAAGAACAAACCTACAACCTCTGTATCGTTAGAGTCTGGCCTAAAACATTGGCAATATCAGTAGTAGCATCTCTGGACCTGACTGGAAAAGCTTTTTTTCTCCTGTGGGATTCACCTCTCTGTTATATGTTACCTAACATATAGTCCAGCAGTTCTTTAAAAGCAGGTTCAGGCTTTCTGGTGCAAAGGCCTGTATCCAACACAAATACACTAAGTGCATGAGGCAAGCAGATGAGTGCTAGAAGGATATGGTCTTCCCACATGTTCACTTGGGCAGTTCAGACACATTTCTGAAAACCACAGTCCCCAGGGACATTCCTCTCTCTGCAAGGGAATGTGCTTGTTAAGCCAGGGAGACAAAAAGCCATCTCCGAAATGAAACAGGTTGTTCTCCAGCACTTAGAGTGAGGGAAAAAGTCATTAATACAGCCCTCAGTCCAGGTAACACGTCTCTTAGTCATCAGACTTGTTTGGAGACCAAAGCCTCAGCTTCTGATCCCCTCTGACCTGGGGCCCAGCCCGGGAGCAACTGTGGCCAGTCATCTTGGCATCCCTCTGCTCAGAAAATCTTCAGCAACCAGTCCCCAGGAAAATATCCGTGATAGGTCTGGGACTGTTCTACCCTTTTGCAGTTGTGCACGGCCCCTGTGTTGGGTCTGGCTGAGATGGAGTTAATTTTTCCCACAACAGCTCTCATAGTGTTGTGCTTTGCATTGGTCACTAGAAAGGTGTTGGTAACACACCAGTGTTTTGGCTGCTGCAGAGCAGTGCTCGTACAGCATCAAGACTATCTCTCCAACACTCCCTGCTCACCTGGGGATGTGATGGGGGTGGGCAAGGTCTTGGAATTGGACACAGCCAGGACAGCTGATGCAAACTGACCAAAGGGATATTCCATACCATATAGCATCTGCTCAGCAACAAAAGCTAAGAGAAAGGAGCAGGAGGGGAGGCATTGGTTATTATGATGTTTGTCTTCCAGACCAACCACTACATGTACCGAAGCCCTACTTCCCAAGAAGTAGTCGGACATCACCTGCTGATGGGGAGTAGAGAATAAATATTTTGTCTTCCTTAGCTTCTGTGTACAGCCTTTGCTTTTGCTTTATTGAATTGCCTTTATGTTGACTGTGAGTTTTTTCCATCTTATTTTCTCCCTGCCCTGCCCTGCTGAGGAGGGGAGTGACAGAATGGTGTAGTGGGTACCTGGTGTCCAGACAAGGTCAACTCATCACAGCCCCACAAAACAGTGCTGGTCCTAAGCATAAAAAGTCCAAGCAACAGCTTGGAGTTTCATCTCTCTAAGGTCCAGGGAGCCCTTCTACTCATCAAACAACTAGATACCAGACATTCTGCAGTGAATACCCCATGGTTTTCCATGAACTTTGAGCTAAAAGCATGCACAAATATCCATGCTGGAGCCAACAGTATATGCACGGATGTAGGAGGATGGTGGTGTGCACTGATGAAGGGAAGAAGATAGTGAAGCAGGAGGAACAGGTCCTGAATTTGGAAGGCATTGGTAGGGAGAAGGGGACAGAAGAGAACGGGATACAAGTGGTCAGATAGGTCACTGAAAAAGACCTTTTAGGAAGGAAAATTAAAAAAAAAAAAAAAAAAAAAAAAAAAAAAGAGGGAGCCTGCTTCTAAATGTTGACTGGGGAGTCTCTCAACCCAAAGGGCTGGCTGGGGGATAGATGCTTCCTAGCAGCCTCCCATTTCCACAACCCACATGCTGCAGGATTTATGGCTCAACATAGAACAATACAATAGCTGCAGCTGTTTGGCTCCATGAAATAAGCTAGGGACAATTTTCCATCCCTGAGCATGATTGGCACGAAACGTTTCATGTCCATACAGCTGAACTTTCTTACCATCTTTCTCAGGTATCTTGGTGATGAATCCCAACTGGCTGGGTCAGTCTCCTAAGCTTGAAACTTCTTATTGGCTTGAGAGTTGTGGCCAGGGTCTCTTCAATCTCCTTGCAAATCCACTGATGAATTTGACTGCCCTGGAGCTTAAAACTCCCTTCTCCCACATGGACATGGCCCTTCCAGACTGCAGCTGAACTAGTCAGGGGTGCATGATGGATACAGCACATAAGATACCTACCAAGATAGCTTTTGCAGAGGGTCTCTGAAAACACCATTACTCTGGTTGCCTCCCCGTTGACCTACAACACTTTGCTCACTACCACAGGACAAATAGACAGCAGCTCCTGTAAGCCAGGAAGGCAGAGTCACTCACCAGCCTTTATGTTGTGCATTGAACATCTGGTTGTTGATGGAGGAATTAATAAGCTAGAGGGCTGATGTGAACCAGATTGTTTGCACTCTGTCCAAAAATTCCTCTGCAAGCTTCCAGTGTTGACTTTTGGCTTATCTTTCACACATAGCCTCTCTGGGCACTTTCTGGGAAACCAGAAGTACGGATTTGCACCAGCTGAGAAGAAGGATTTCTCATGCTCATCATGCTATGCTTTCATCTGAGCAGACAGGTTTGGGCTTGATTAAGGACACACTCCTCCATGACCTTGGAGTGAGGAGAGGCACACTCTCAAGCTCTAAAGAAAGTAGAGAAAGAAAGGGCAGGAAGAAAGGGACTGTGAAAAGGACTCTGTTTCCTATAAGGGATGGCTAAGGAACTCAGAGTAGGTGAGAGACGGAAGAAGTTGGAGGCTAGATCAAGAGTCAGGTACAAAGCCCCAGCCCATTCCTGCCATTGTGCCTTGTTCACCGTGGCCAAGGGCATGGATTCAGCATTTGCATCTGCCCTGTCTGCAGTTTCACTAGACCCTGAGGAATATGGCAGATCACAGCCTGGCCAGTAAGTTGCTACTGAATGCTGATCTATCTCTGAAAGTGAGGCAGTTTTTTTTCTAAGCCCTCTTCCTCAAAAACAAGTGAATAAAAAAAGTCCTGACCCAGCAGGAGGGAATCCCAGGTCTACCACCTAATCTCTATCTCATTCATGAAGAAGGTGGGCCATAAATCCTGCATAAGCCAGTGCAAAGCAACCCCCTTTCCCCCTTCCTGATGTTTTTTGACAAATGCAAATAATAAATTTGAGAATGGATACATTGTTTTTTAAAATACTTCAAAATTTACTTAAGCCCTGGTTGTGTGATGTTCACCATGCACAGAAACCTCAGACTAAGAAGGACAGTGTGTCTCTCTTTAGCCAGCCATCCTTGGTGTGGCTTACAAATGTCAGGACCTCTGGAATGACCACTGAGAAAATGGACTTTCAAAAATGAGTCCCCAGCCTCCTCCTAACTGAGACATAAAGAGAAGCAATTCCAGGAAAAATGTCTGTCATGGGCTGCTCAGTTTATCAACAGCAGTAGCTGTGTCATCTACAGAGGGTAAGAGGCAGAGCCCATCTATGGTATTAAGGCCATCACAGTCTGATCCTCAGTGCCCAGCTGACCCTCTTCCTTTCTCTGCTCTGCCTTCCACACAGCTGTGATTTGTTCCCTGGATATTAATGGTTGTTTATAATGACTTCTCAAGATGAAACCTTGGCCCAGGATCTCTATTATGTCCTAGTCTGGCTCAAATAAACCAATAAAGGTTTTTATAGCAGAGAGAACAATATCTTCCCTTTAACATTGCATAGTTAAGATACTGAGTAGATGTGGCAAGAAATCATGAGGTTCGCTTGCAGCAAGGATGATTGAGGTTAAACATTAGGAAAAACTTGCTAGCAGAGAGCGGGACACTGGAATCAGCTGTCTGAGGTCTCTGTAGTCTCCAACTTGCTGCTCAAACAACCAGCAACAACTGCAGGTAGTTAAATGCCATCTCTTTAACAAGACATTGAAGGTAAGTCTCTGCTGGGAATGGCACAGTTATGGCTGATCCTTTCCTGGTCCAGAAAGACAAGCCCAGTAATGCTTTGAAAAGCATTTCAGGGTTGTTTTTTCTCTGTAGTTTCACAAATTGCCTTTGGGGCTAGCCTTGATTCCTCCCATAAAAGAGTGCATGAACATATGCTGCTCTTCTGGGAAGTCTAGCTGAACTTGAGAATTGGAACTATATATATCTTGTTTTCTGAAGAGCATCTCTACGCCACCTTCAAGACCAGATGTATCCACTGTACAGATGGTTTATGGTGCAAGAGCAACACTTGTGCCTGCAAAAGCCTCAGTGATGAGCTCAAGGGCCATGGTGCTCACAAGCTTAGTGTACCAGTACTTGAACTCCACAACCATTGTCTTCTTCCCAATGCCAAGGAAGTGCTGAGGGTCTGCAACTTCAGATCTCAACACAGGGAAAGAATCAAGGTCCCAGCATTACGTCTCACAGAGTCCCTTTGGAATTGCTAAGGAGGAGCCAGGAGGAAAGGAAAATCATTACACTATAATTCAATGCATGAAAGAAGACTACGGAGACTGAAGGACCTATTGAGTCATCTGATCAAAATGTTGTTGTCACAAGTACTCTGCCATATGTTCCCATTCACACTTTTAATGCTACTAAATGCTTTTCCAGAATTGAATTCTCTGATGCTTCAAAGCCATCTGCTAATTTTTCTGCTTCAAAAAAAAACCATGGCCCAATTTACATCCATTTATATTTGTACCAACAGAGACCTTAAACTTAAATACCACTTTCTCCCTCCTGCATCATTTCTATGAAGAGCATAGAGAGCTCACCTCTCCCATCCACTCCATACAAGTCTTTATACTATTTGAGAAACTCAGGTTTGGTGCCTAAAACTTTTAAAAAATATAATAAATAAATAAACAAAAATACTACCAATCATTGTTGACAAAACTTGCAATAACTCTTAGCATAATGTCATATAAAACTAGCTCATTTTCTTATTAGTGTAATTATAAAAGCTTCTTTTCCTTCCTTCCTGTTCACACCCCTATGTAAGCTGAAAACAAAGATTTCTGTAATTCTTACTGCCAAGCCCAAACAACTCAAAAGAAATTAAATCTGGCATGCAAAGCACCTTCGTTTACCTTGTCTTTCAATGGCTTATTAAATATTTCACATAGAAACACTCACACACCGCCACACAGACACTCAAACAGGAATGCCTTTTTTAACATTACTTTATGACTCTGCCCCAATGCCAAAGAATGAGTAAAGGAAGCTGGAAAATTGTTTTTTATCATGAGGTTGAGAGGACACAATCCAAGAAATGTTGATGTTGGAAGACCGAAAGATCTGTCAAGTCAAACTAAGGTGACTCGTGGGGATGTCATTTAAGCAACTTAAATTAATACTGCATTATATATCCTGAAGTGCTTCAAGACTCAGACTGTGGTCACTGGGGTTTTTTTTGCAATTCAGCTGGGGAACAGGGCAGTAGCCAAGCCATGTCGGTAACACAAGAGTTTTCAGGAAGGATTGCAAGTACAGAGTGAGATTTAGTAAAAAAGCAACCCAGCCTGGAGAAGGTAAGTTGGGTGGGATTCATCTCACCCATGTTTGGCTGTCTGCACTGTAGAAGTCTCCATTCCAGCTGGATGACCTGAGCTCTCATGTTAGTTGAAGGAGAGAAATGGCCACGTCTAGCACAGAGATCATATAATCTGTTTTAAATATCTACTTGAGATGAACTGAATCATGTCCTGCAAGTGTCTGCTTCCCTCCATTCACTGCAAAGAGCCCAAACATATAATTACTTGCAACATAAACACATAGGGTGGGATTTATAACATGTATTTTATGTTTACAAAGTGCACGCTTTCCTCTGAAACAGAGATCTAGCTTCCCACTCAAGTCAATAGTACAAAATCTGGTCAAATCAGCCAATGGAGTTCTAGGTGGCAACCTAGCCATGCAGATACAGATTTTATACATACTGTTTACTATTTACTAAATTTACTTAATTGATTATTGCTCCTTGTTTTCAGTACTGACTAGATCTCCATTTACTGTCATAAAACCCTGAATGCTCAACCGAGGGATGAATATTTACATTGAAAACATTTGCAATTATTTGAGATTAATTCCATTGCTAAGGTGAGATGGATTTCCACAATGAAATGGCATTTTTCCCAGTACCAATATTTACTATGTCCCATACCATGTTTTAATGATCAAGCTTGGTCAACACACTGATTTTACCTCCTAACTCAGAAGAGGTAAAACTGGCATCTCCAACAACACAAAACCCTGAAACATCATGCTGGATTTCCTTTGCTATACTGCAGCTGATAAGAAATAGTTCCAAGTTCTTATGGAGTTTCAAATTTCCTTGGAGATTTGATGTACTAAGACTGATGTCAGAAAATCTGGCCCCAGCAGAGTAAGGGATGTTTAGAAAGTTTACAGGTTTTGGCAACAGTCCTGATGGCCAGACAATGGCTTCAAATGATGGCAAAGCAACTTTACAGTATTAATTAGCACAGTCTCATCTAAGGCATGGTAATTGCTTGTCTGGGGGGTGAATTATGAAGTGAAAAGCTTCACTTTGGATTGCTGTGACTCCAGTAATTTCTGCTTTGCATTGGGAAGAGCAGGCAGCACACACAAACATGACTGGATCTCATAACTGAAGGCTTTTGGCCATCCAGGGCTTGACTCAGGCAGGGCTTTACAATAGCATCACTCCTGCTTCTGGCTCCATCACCTCCACAGTCACTGGCTGGGCAGGCACATGCTCCTGAGTCACTTGAAACAACTGTGGTCAGACAGCTGGATCAAGCTGAATGCATCTTTTCCACTTTCAGACACTGGGTGAAGTCCCATCGGAAAGTCCATTTGTTGAAGAACACGGCATGGAGCATGCATATCTCCAAGGCAAAATGCCAGAGGTTTGAACATCAGAGTGGAGGTATTTCAGCACAAAGTCATAGGCCACAGGACATTCCTTCTTAAGCCATGGTCACATTATTTCATATTCATACCTTTCTTGCAGAAATCCAAAGAAAAAGTTGTGCTAACCTGAAGCCTCAGGCACAATTCATGGGCCTGATAGATTAGGCCTGACAACCTAGCAGGTTTGATTGGGTCATGGAAATATCTGCTGAAAGCCACATGAGCACATCTGATTTGGCAATAATAATTAAAAAAAAAACAAAAGAAAAAAGAAACCCAGACATTTGCTGCATATAAACAGAAAATGTTGCTTTATTTTATACCCTGAGTAGGGTGTTGCAGTTTATAGCAGATAGACAGAAAACATATGTGAAACATCATGTAGATTATATTTATATTGCCTAATGCTCAGGTTTGTTTGGTTGGCATTAACAACAACTCGTGGCTTCCTTTCCTATAATGCTGGTTTACTTTTAATAAAATCTTGCATTCACATCATCTCAGCCAAGCATTCTCCTGGGGTGGAGTCAAGGGCAAAGAAGGAAACCTCTGTAAAATTCATTTCAAATGTTCTCCTTCCCTTGTGCAGGGATTTTTTTTTTCCCCATGGTCTAAATAAATAAATAAGTAAATGCAAGATGCCCACTGATTGCTTTTGACAAAATAAGGCAAGCGAGAGGCTGAGAAATGTTTGCCTTGTTTTTCCAGACCTGTCACCCTAAGATGTGTTTGGCATGCTGCAGTACTCATACTGAGAGCTGGCAATGAGTGCCAGTGTGTAAATTTTGGATTCAAAGATGTTTTAAGATCACTAGAAAGAGCAACTTTGTCCTTCTCTGTGGTGGAAATGTTTGGAGCAGTGGGTAGGACAACAACTGGGAGAGGAAGGGGAAAGGTTATGGAAGAGAGGGATTTTTGGGGACTTTGAGGGGACTGGACACAAGTTTGTTTGTAGGCATTTGAGGCACATCACTTGAGGATGTTCTTCTCACTTGCCAGTCAAAGCTAAACCTTTGGGGACAGCAGAAGTTCCTTAGCTGCAAACGTAAGGCTAGCAAAGTGACTACATGCACTTCTTGCTAGAAGTAAGGAGCCAGGTGAAGGAAAGAGCAGTTGTCTCCCATATTGCAGACTTCACGTGCTGTAGAAATAAGCTAGAACTACAGAAGAGTGTAGCAGAGCAGAGATGGCTGAACATCAGGGCACAAAACTGTCATCGCTCATGGACTTACCATGGTCAGATAATACTGGATGTGATGCCTTAGGAGTTAACTGAAGATCCTTCCTTCATGTTAGTGGTGTTGGGTGTGCTGGGGAAAGCAAAAACTTGCAAAAAACCCCACTTACAAGGTTTTCACAGAGAGACTGCTGGAACCAGTGTGCTGAGGCTATGATTATACAGAGGTGAGCAGCCAGGTCGTAGAACTTTGGTTAGACTTCACGGTACATCATGCAAGGCTGTTTTGAGCCCATTCTCAAAACCAGACTCATGCTCACAAAACTCAGCTCTTGGCTCTGACTGACTCCTGAAAACTCAGAATGTGCTGGACTTCCAGCCTGGGAAGCTTCAGATTCATGCACACAGACAGTGAAAGGAAAACCCATGTCAACGTTTCAAAGTGTCTTGAAGCTGCCCTGAAAGGGCAAATCTTGAAAATCTTCCACCTCCACTTATTTTTACAGTATCACAAAAGATTTTGATGGAGAGAAAATCAAATTTTGCCCAGTCCATCCCACCGTACTGAGACAAGATGAGCTCTCCCTTGTGCCAAACCAGTTCGTAGTCAATACCAATGACCTGAGAATTGCAGCCTTCCTCTGAGGGTGATGAAGAATTATTATCCACAGCTGATGAGGAGAGATGGAGGGGTAGGAAAATTAAGAGATTTTTTTCCCAGAGACACTCATTTAGTCAAGGGCAGGAATGCCAGGTCCTGGCATTCAATGTCTCTTTACATCTGTTC
Source organism: Falco naumanni (assembly GCF_017639655.2). Classification (NCBI taxonomy): domain Eukaryota; kingdom Metazoa; phylum Chordata; class Aves; order Falconiformes; family Falconidae; genus Falco; species Falco naumanni. The sequence continues at coordinate 4,274,338 of NC_054055.1, read as the reverse complement.
CTCTCTCAAGTCAGGCATCAGCATGTTTTTTCCTAATTTGCTACCAAGGATTTCATTTGTGCTGACAGGAACAGTGCAATGGATTTGTCTCTTATAGCAAGACCTGGTCTATCACCCTCTTTCTCAGAGCCATGGGAAGCAAAAGCAATTGCCTTTAATCTCCCAAGACCAATCAATCCCCGTTGCTTCTCCTCCATTACACAGATGTCAAACCAGCTGTGGCAGGAGCAGAAAATGGGCTTTGCATTATGTCCAGCTGTTAGGCAAATCATGGAGTAGAAAGACCACATTTGGGATCCTTTTTCTTTTCAGTGCTGTCAGTCAGATGGAACAGCAGGTCCCTAAAATAGTTATGAATAACCATTAGTAGGAGAAGACTTTGAAAATTTTCCTTGTTTATACATTCACTGGAGGGTCTAAATCCTGGTAGAGCTTAGAAAAATCCACCATTTTCACTAAGCTTTCAACTCTGCTTGGGCAAGAGCTCTGCTGCACAGGATAATAAATAAATGTCATGCCACATGTATACACATTTTCTTCCAAGGCTGTTTTCAATTTCTCCTTTCAGGCGTGTTTTGCCCTGATGGTTCCCTTTTCTGGCTGTATAAGAACCAGCTTCAGCACGTCTCTGAAAGCTTTCCAAACAGAAAGCTCATTCATGTCCTCAATGCTGAGATGAGTAACAGTCTGCAGCCATGTACCTTAGGAGCCATAAAGCAGAGTGGACTGGATTGGAAAAGTTCCTGTCCCCCTTCCCACTGTGTTTTTTTTCATGGAAATAATATTCTGGAGGAACATAGCATTTGAACGCAGTGCCAGCAGAAGGGCCCTGGAGACTCAAGTTCTCACATCTTCAAATTTATCAGCCTCAGCCTGATCTTGTTATTTTTGCTACCACTTCCCACATCAGGAGCTGAGTCCACAGTGTATTCAGGACCATTACATGGATTTCACCTGGAGAGCTCAGCTGTCTCAAAAAGAGCGTGGTGTAGTAACCTAACAAGTGATGGAACTGCTCACTCACCTTGTCCTACTCTGTAGGACAGCTCTCAGAAACATTACATGACCTCTGCAGGCTTCCCACGCAGGCTGCTGCTGGCAGACGTGTCCTTCAGCTGGGGTTGGCCTTGGTCCATGGCAGCAAGCTCCTTAACAAAGACCTCACATCTGCATAGCGGCCATGCCCTCAGCACCTGCTGAAACAGAAACTGAGACTACTCAACACCTTGCAGCAGATTAGTCCTAAAACCACCAATTCAACACCCTTGAAAACACTTTTATGCCATGGTCCACATCAGGCAGAAGAGAAACACGAAGAAGACACAAGGCAAAACGCTCAGGGACATTGAGCATATCCTTGATGCTGGTGAGTTTTGGACACATTTTTCCTGCAGTACAAGCAAAGACAGCACTGGTACCACCTTGCAGGTAGCTCCTGCTGCCATGCATGTTGGTCACCCTGATTTACCAGGCTTGATATTTCCTATGCGTGTTAGGGGAGTAATCAGAGAGAAGCTTATTTGTCGTACTTTGGTTTTGTCTTCTAATCTTGGCTGGGATTTCCCTTAGAACAATAAACTGTTGTCCCCTTCTCCCTTTTTTTTAAATTATATCATAACAATAAAGCACTCTGGAGTGAATTTTATCAGACCGTTAATACACAGCATGGGTGGGTGAAGGCAGAGGCCACACTGCAGCAACCCCCACTCCCGGCACATATTAATGGGGCCCATAAAACACACCCTGTTGTGTCTTCTGGCTTAATTGTCAAATGGTTTCCAGATTTAAAGCCCCTAAAGAGAATCTTTTAGGGGATCTACGTTCATTAGGTAACATCAAAAGTAACAGTAAACATAGGAAATGGGAGCTGCCATTTCAAACTCACTAAGACATATATCAGTGAGTGGTTTGCTAATGTTTTCTTTCATATTGGCCAACCCAATTAAAAAAAAAAAAAAAAAAAAAAAAAAAAAAGAAAAAAAATTACCTAGCAGACAGAAACCGAATACACCCAAAATTCAGTTTCTTTCCCCAACTGGAGTTCTGTTTATACTCTAATGGCCCTGCCTAGCTCTTCTCCACTTGTTGAATTATAAGTACATGTAAGAAAGCAGAAAGAAAACTAAACTTTGGGGATTAAAAAGCACTGGCCACAATTTGTAGGAATGCACAGCAGTTTTAGGTACCTCAGAGTTTTGGGGTGCCTATCCTGAAGTAACTTGAAGATGTTTTAAAGTTCAGGTTATTAACTCCATCCCTTTGCCACATCTCAGGCAGGGCACTTGAAGATCCTACAAATGCTGGCTCTGTTTCACCTCGTTTAAGTCTCTCTTTCTCTCTCTCTTTTTTTTTTTCTTTTTTTTTTTTTTTTTAATACAAGCCATAGCAGGGCAGTTCAGTAACTTTCTTCAGATGTCCCTTTTTTTTCTTCATCGTTGCCTACTTCAGAGCTTCTTGTAGCTATTTTCATGGCATCTGGTACTGATCACAGGCAGAGACACAACAATGAACTTGCTGGAGCATGGCTCTGGTGGGGGGGGGGGGGGGGGGGGAGTCTGGAGTTAGAGACCTGCTTACAGTGTGCTTTGGTACCAGTCCTGTTCTTGAAAACTCCCTGGCTTTCTTCTAATTCCTAGCTTGGAAAGTTTCACCAGGAAGGGAAGGGAGGAAAAAAGAAAAGACAGTTTTTTCTTCATCAGTGGGCTTGAGGTAGCTGGGAACCACCTTTACTTGACTGTGTATATGATCTTCAGGAGAACAGTAAATCCCCCATTTGTGGGACCCATCAGTTTAAAATGACTGATAAGTACAGTTTTTCCACAATTCACCTTGCTCTTCTTTTCCCCTCAGATTTTAGACACCAGGTACCCCTACATAAGCAATATAAGCAGTTTCTGGGGTTCCTCAGTGTGGGGAAATAGAAACGAGAGGGAAAAGTAACCTACGCATTAATAGTATATACAGTCTCTCTACATTTGTAGCTGATCCATGGAGGTCCATGGCCACAAATAGGTACTTCAAGACTATCTATGTCACTTTCAAGTAGATGACTAAAATAGTCTACCATCAGTTTGCTAATATAGTGTAGGAAACCAGTCAGACGACTTGCACCCTGTAATTGCCTCTTTGCCTCCGTGGACAATGAAGGGAGTTTATTGTAATTAGTTCAGACTACAAACTATCCTCTGTATATTGAGAACAAGATGTCATTAACATTACCCTTAGTCCTTGCCCAAGCTCTTCCTGACATCTACTGGGATTCCAAAAGAAGGCTGGGTAATGAGATAACCTGTTATGCATAAGAGCCCCATTTGCAAAATAAGGTTGATAACACTTTCTTTCTCTCCTTCCCTGCCTGTCAGGTCTATCAGTTCTAGAGGTTCTCCTTTTTTTCAGGGTATATTTCCTTGCATACAATGTCCTCAACCCTCATCCATGTTACTATCTTGTCTTCTGTGACTGTTCCTTTGCAATGACGGTGGAAGATATGCCTTGTAATTCAAATCAACACCTTGGCCTGCCTCCACCCAGGTTCCATCACAAAGGTGATTTGAGCTAACAGTGACTGAAAACAGTATCTTTAAGCTCAAGCTACTGTTCAGTGAGGAGCATTTGGGAACATATTTACCTGTTTCTATTAAGGAGGATGTGGTCTCATAAAGCTGGAAAGAAGTGGAACAGTTTGGGTCATAATCTTGTCTTCATAACGGGATGCTGATAGCACAGCACTACACAACTGGCTTTATCGAATCATCATGCCAGCAAAGCTGAAGTGTCAAAATGCTTCTTTTGGAGAACGTTGCAAAGAGCATGTTAGTGATGAAGAAACTTACACAGAATGTTTTTGCTGGACACCTTTGTTGCCTGCCTGTGCTGTAAGACATTCATCTTTTCAGTTATGAGAGAGTGAAATACTTGAGCATGAAATATTGTGCTGATGAAAAGGAAAGCCAAGTCACAGAATCGTAAAAAAAGAGGCCTGGAATGATAAGGAGAGGTCATCAAGGCCTTTTCTTTGCCTCCAGGCAGGATCAGTTTTTCCTAAACCATTCCTGACAGATGTTTGTCTAATCTGTTTTTAAAGACCTCAATTGGTTCAAGAATCACATCCTCCCCAGGCAATCTACCCCAGTGCTTAACTGGCTTTACTGTTAGCAACTTGCCTCTCAAGTTTAACAGAGCTCTCGCAGGGCTCCATTTAAGACTACGACTTCATGCCCCTGAGGATACAGAGAAGAGCTTGTTCCCTTCCTCTTTACAGCCCTTTTTATATAGCCAAAGACTGCTGAGGGCAACCCTGGAGAATCCCTTCTTACTGCTTAGTTGATGTCCATGCTGTTGACCAACTTCAGCTGTGTGAGGACCTCCCCTGCATTCCTGTGGGGTTTATGCTGATTTAAGGGATGGCTAAATCCAGTTCTTCCTCTGTCTCACTCCTGGCCAGTAATGATGGCAGATGGCACAAAAGCTGTTAGGGGTCTGCTCAGCAGCACGAGGGTGGCAGGGAAGTCTTGCTGCCTGAGGGCTTGTGACAATGGGGCACTGTGAAAGGCTTGTTCAAGTATACAAATGCATGAGGGTCCCCTTGGAGTGGTGATGTTTGCTGTCAGCTATATGTTGCCAGCCTACAACAGTGCTAACAGCATCTATACCAGAGACCATGTTGGCCCCCACGGGTTTCATGATTTCTGGTCCTTGAAACACTCTCACTTCTGAACTGATACCCCGTGAAAACTGTCTTTGCCAGCTGCATCCACCACATGAAGTGAAGATCAGGTTTTAACATGACCTGTGTGCTTCCTGCTCAACACTGCTGCCCATTAGCCCATATGGTTGCTCCAGATCTAAACAACATCCACTGGGGACCTGCATGGCCCAACGGGTTTGGCTTCGCCCATGCAAGATATGTGTAGCCTGCCAAAATATGAGTTGCCTTCCAGGTAGGCTACCAAACCTGCTCAAAGTCTCCTCCACTGGAGAGCTCAGATGTTAGGCTGAGGTGGTCTAAAGACCTGAAGGTTTGCAGCTGGAGGGCACATCCAGCAAAAGTAGATATTCCCACGGTGCTCTTTTTCTACCCTCAACACTCACTCTGGAGTGGGCATAATTGGGCCCTCACAAGGCAGCACCCTCTATCTATCATTTCACCTCTTGTCCTGTCTCTCTGAGCACTCACAAATTCCCTAGACAAAACTCCGGCTCGTTTGCCCATAGCCACATGTCCTTCTGTTATGAAACACTAAGTGAGCAAAACCTTGAGGAATTCCATTACATGTCATACTGGAAAATAAACCAAACCTTGCTAGCAGGTCCCAAAGACAGATAATAATATATGAGGTGGGTAGAGGCCAACAGCTGCTCCTGTTCCTCCTCTCTGCAAGGGTAGTCAGAAGGAGACATTTCTGACAAATTATAAATGACTTGCTGTAGCTGTCATCTTTCAGAGCAGCCACAGAGTATTGTCTCACAGCGAATATAACCCTTTTTCTCCCCTGCTCCTCTCCTATCAAGAGTTTGGTAGCCTTTTGGTATCAGACCACATTGCCAGGCAGGAAACTTCCCTTAAGATCCCAGACTGCTTCTTCACTTCAAAGGCCAGTAGGGAGTGTGAAGCACAGGGAGGCCACATTCCTGCAATTTATTTGCCTTGCAGCCTGGTTGCCATGAACTGTTTTCCCTGTCAGAGGTGCCACCAGCCCCCTCCAAGGCCTCACCTTGCACTTGGGCATATAGAGTGGCTCCAGAACAGAAAACAAGAGCATGCTGACTTAGGAAAGGCCACCATCATCTCCTAGGTGATGTAGGCTTTAGCCCGCATCTTCTCTTTGCCAGGAGTTAGAAGCCTGTCCCATCTACCCTTGCTTACATCTGTACTGCAGCTCATCACTGCGCCTGGGACAATCTGAGAACAAAGCTGGTATTCCTGCAAAGTGCTGGGAATGGGAAATTCACAAGGTCCTGGTATGAGAAAATAAACTATGAGACCCAAATACAAACCTGGGACAAAACAACACCTCCTAGTCAGATAGTCCACAGTTCCTGAGACTCCTCCAGTAAAATTCAGTTTGATTGCAACTCAATGCGTGGAGACGAAACCATCTTGCTTTGTTCACAGCAATTCAAGAAGGCTCACTATGAATAATACACAATGAAGGCACCACAGATTTCTGACTCATGCAAGGACAAACGTGTGTGCATTTGTCTGTAAGTCATCCGTGCTTCTTGAGCTCATAGCTGACAGAGGTAGTGCTTTCTGATTACCTGCTTTTATGGTCCAGCTGGTGCAACTGGGATTTATTTAACAGGTCCAGCATTAACTTGTCAGGAAGGATGGAGGTACCATGGGTCATTTTCTCCAAACAAACTGAAATGAGAAGGTAAGTCATCGCATCTTTCCCTCACAACCACTTTCCCGCTGCCATTGACTTTCTCATGCTTCCTTCTGATTTGCAGTAGATGAAGGTTTTGTTCCTGCTCTTACTGAAACCAGAGCATTCCCGTGGTGCTCACTCCATGAAGTTAGCTTAATGTTACCAGTGATGCTTTGTGCTGAGCTGACACACCACCCTGTACACTAAGACATGGTATGTGTGGTGCCTTGTGTTGTAAGCAGCAGGAGCTCTACCCAGCCAAGAAAGTATCCACCATGCTAGTGAGTGTTGTTCAGGAGTTCAGCCCCTCTGGACCTTAAAGAAGACATCATTCATTAAGAGGCTTCTGGAGTAAACGTAAAATTCTGTACCAGTTCATTAAGAGCGTTGGAGAACATTTATGGGCATGGAAACACATTCACTTGTGGTTTGGGATCCAGCAGAGGCCAAGAACCATTCCCAATGAGCAGTTCAGAGGAAGGTACCTACTCAGATCTAAAAGCGTGGATGCAAGCTCTTCCATGCCAGATGGTCCCAGAGTCACAGGAAATCTTGGGCACATTTAATTTATTTGCACAAACGCATACATCGAGTCGAGCTCTTGCTATTTTAGGCACCATGTCATACAATGTTTCTCAGCTCAAGAGCTCAAGGTTCCCATGAAAAAGTGGTCAGCTGGTAAGGACCTCTATAAACTTCTTAGCAGTTCCTTGAGTATTTTCTAGAAATAAATTACTGTTATTTGAAGAAAAACCATAAGGAAGGATTATAGAAGGAAGAGACAACATAAACCTTAGATGCAGGCCTTCTTACTTCTGAATCAACATTTAGCTTAATATCGGCATTTGAGTTTGTGCTATTTTGCTTTGCTTGGAGCACTATATAGTAAAACTGGTGTCTGCCTTCTCATTTGTATTAATGCAGCTGTCTAGTAGCCTTTCGGTGACTAAAAATACCCCCAAAAAACCTGAAACATTGCTCTTCTGACACTGACCTTCTCTCCATTTTGAACTGGGGTGGACAGTTTCCCTCTGGGATACCACAAACCACATCAATGGCTGGGATTTTCCAACTTATCCCTACCTTTTCAAAGGACCTTTGTTCAAATCCCATGAAACAGTGACCATGATGTAAATATCCCAGTCATGACTGAAAGTCCCAGCATGCTTGACAAGGCACAGGCACAGAATTAAAGGGACAGTCCTTTCCCTGAGGAGGTCTTACAAAGCAGCATTGAAATTGGTGGAGGGTACATGGAGGAGAATAACTGCCTGACACCGTTATTGGTTGTGTTAACCTATCAGTTCAGGGTAACTCCTCTGAAGATGGCTGCCATGGGATGTAGTGTGTGCGTGTGCTCATGTGTGGGTGTGCATGCCGAGCATGTGCTCCAAGGTAGGATTCATGTCTCCAGAGTGCACATGGACACTTGAGCCTCACCAGGTTTTGGCTGCATCTTCTGCTCTCACTCAGCCTCTTTGTCTCCACTCATTCCCCCACCAAAATATGGGCATTTGATGGTTGCCAAACGCGCGATAGAAACATCTGCCTGCCAGAAAGGCGCCTGCGTGGGGTCTGCTGCTGCTTCTTCTCCATGGGAAGCTGACAGCCTTCAAGGCTTGGAAGGGGTGCCCAGCTCCTCACTGCCCTTCCACTATTCACTCCTTGCTCTGCACCCCTGAGCTCTGCACTGCCCTCCGTGGCCATAGCACTTTCCCACTGCTTTTGTACTCCTGCATAAACTCAGACGCAGCCCCCTTCTCTATATCACCCAAAGAGCATTTTTTTAGCTCCTCTATCTGTTTCCCATCACCCTTGCTCATTTTCATGGCCCAACAGCATAAGCCTCTATGAACCACAGTGAGAGAACATGTGCACATGTAACTACAGTAACACAAGGGATTATGGAAACCTATTAATATAAATAAATAATTTCAGGACAATGAGTACCAGAGATAGGCACTGGAGTTGACGACACTGGAGACCTAGACTACTCAAATCTTGAAGTTTTGTTGAGGAAATTCAGTTTCTGTGTGTTTCATTTTCCTGTGGCAATATTTCCTTTCCCCACTTTTGTGTGTTATATCTGTCTAGATAACAAGCTTTGTAAGTGTCAGCCTACATGTCTAATGCTTAACACTGTGCCACGTGACCTTGCTTATATCTTACAGGCTTCATTGCAGCAAAAATAATGTCACTGCAGTCAGACAGAATCACCTTTACACAGAGTCCCTTGTTATGGACTTCTCACATCTCTACCTCTGGTCATGAGATCAACTCCTTGGAGTCAGAGTATTCAGGTACTATAGCACAGAGGTAAATGAGAAAAACGGCAAATATCCCCTTTTCCCTACAGAAAATGGAAGTGTTTAGGAGCAGCCAGGAAGAAATCCTCTTTTCTTGCAGTGGTTCAGAGTTAGTCGAGGACAAAAGAGCGAAGCTGAGGTTTCTCAGCACGTCACCTGCTGCATGCCCATCTGGGGACCAGTTCTGCTGAGCATTGCTTCAGCACATTGGCACAATCACACCCTCTGAAGTTGGTTTGTTTTTCTTTACTGGTTCCAAGCCAAAAAGAGAAGAAACCTGGTTCCTGCAACAGCTTTCAAGGAGCAGGAGGGAGGGAAGATGTGTAACACGTGTTTTGCAGTAGGACATCTTACCTCAGACCAATTCATCATCGTCTGTCCACCCTGCTGGGCCCCGGCGGCAGGTCATCAGCAGAGGCCCCAGATCCACCTCCTCTCCAGAAGTGATCAAAGGGTGAGATTGGGAACGGTGTAAGCTTTCCTGGATGGGATTACAGCGCAGCCAGGACATGCGACACTGTTTGAGAGATCCTTCTTTTCATCCCCTTGGAGCAGGTTTGTTTTAACTCCCCTCCTGCCATGCCCAGCATCCAGTGCTCATGGGAGGTGCAGCAGGGATGGTTTTGAGGGAGTGCAACTTCCAGCCCAAAAGCCCAACAGCAAATTGGTGGTGCATAGGGCTCACCCTCCGCAACAGCTGTCCTTACACAGGAGCAAGCATACATCAAATAAAATGTTCAGGTCCTGAACTCTGAAGATTTAAAGGTGAGGTGAGATCAAACCACATTCAGAAAAATTCCACTGAGACTGATTAACACAAGCACACACTACTTCTGTCTGATGGCATCTCATTCATGTTGGGTGGTCCTGGGTGCCAGGCAAGAGGATGCCAGGCACTGGTCCTCTATGGCTGCCCTCATGCAGTAACTGGGTGGAAAGGGGTGACTCCCTGGGACGGGCTTAGGGCTCCTGAGTCTGCAAATAGGAGTTCCTCAGCAGAAAATCCCACTTTTCATAGGTCCATCTTCTGCTGAAATGTAAGGACTACATGTCTGAGGCTTTATAAGATTTCTGTGTATGGAGCAAACTGCAGTACGGTCTGAGCTGATGGCTAATGCCAGAAACATAGAAACACCACACATCAGCTGAGACACAACTTCCAAGAAGGAAAAGGGACTTTCCTTCCAAGGAGGAAAACATCCAAAAAAGGAAATAAAACCCCACCAGTACTCGGCAAGGTTAATGTCAGTCCATGGGATGTTGTAGGGGGAACAGGGGCAGCCTGTGAGGATACGTGTGGAGGTGCAGCCTGTGTACTCACCAGCTCTTGACAGGAGCAATGTCTATGCTGTTCTCAGGGAGCTCCTGCTGTGCCCCAGCAGAGGCACAACTGTCCTGCGGTTGCTGTTGACTACACCTGTTTCCCTTGTGCTAGCGGTGCAGGGTGTACAGGACTAGAAAAACCCTCCTAAACTCCATCTGTGCTATCTTAACAAGCACATGATAAGTTTCACAAATGAATTTTGGCCTCCACACCTAGAAACTACCGTGACTCTGTTACCCCTTCTTCTCCTCTAAAACAACCCTGGGACTTTTCTCCCTGTGACTGCATTAAACTTTTCAGCTTCTTTTCCTGCCTCACTGGCTTAGGTGAAAGACTCAGCATGTCAGCCACGCACTAGAGTTGTCACAGCTCCTTGTAGGCACTTCATATATTATGAGGAGTGACTCCCACAAAGGCTTAAGATCCTTGACAGCGTTTTCCAGCGCTGTCTCGTTGCTTCCGTTTACCCTGACATGGAGCTGATGCAGAATAGAAGATCCATGTCTCCCTTCCAGAGATGCAGTGGAAACTTCCCCCCCACATGCCCTCATCCATCGTCCTCCACGCAGATGAGTTACAATCTTCCCCAGCCGCCTGCTTTGGTGAGCAGCCGGAAACTCACGCGTAAGGAAGAAATATGCATGTACTAAAGCAGAACATGTCATATTGTTTAGATGTTAAGGGCAGGCACAACGTGGGACGTGGCATGAATCACAGCTGCGGCTTGCCTGGAGGATGGGGGTACCCCACAAATGGCAGCTGGTGCTGATTATCTGGAGAAGTTCTCCTTTTTTTAATTCCTCCCATTATAATAGGATCCAGTAATTCATCTTCAGCATGGGCTGTGTGTCTGTTCTTTCTGGAATATCGCAGGGATGGGTTAGTAATCCATCACAGGGAGATAACGAGCTTTTCCTCCTCTTCATTTTTCCCCCAGGTGACTTCAGGGCAGCCAATGTATTTCTACCACCTGAGCCACATGGAGACTGGCCTAGTGTTTTCAATCTCTGAGGAGAGCCATCATCAAAATCAGCGTTTCTAATTAAATAAAATGGAAAGATAAGCAGATTGACAAGCAGGCAAAAAATGCAAGGGGTGCAGTTCTCTCAAATGCCTTGCAGTGGAAAAAAACATCTCACATGATGGCAGCTCACACAATGATATAAATCACATTAGAGAAGGTCAACTGTCTGCCTTAAACTATGACTCAAATAATTGTGTATCTTTCCACTGGCAGCTTTCACCCTGAAAGATATTTAAAAGCTTTCCAAAACCATGCACAGATCACTACAAAGGTAGCTCCACATCCCAAATAAAACATGGGGCTGCCTAGCACCAAACACCATGGATACCCAGGTGTCCAGAGCACGGAGCAATGTGTTTCACGCATCATTTGAAATTATGCTCTGAGAATATATTGAGCAGTGTCGAGCCGGGTGACTGGATGCTACTGGGTAGCAAAGTGAGCAGTGCAGTGGTTCTGAATGCTGACTGAATATGCTTCATATCTGAATGTCATGCACTGAAGATGCTTTTGCTTGGCAATTATACTTGTAAGCAACAAGGCATCTCCATGTATTGCTGCTGCTAGAAAGTACTGTGGGTACTTCTAAGTACCAAGTTAAATGGATCCTTAAACCAACCCAACATAAACACCCTTAAAAGATCAAGCTTTATGAGGTCTTCAAGACAAATACTCCCAAAACATCAGTCACATCTGAAAATCCTGACATTTAGTCTTTATCACGAGAAAAGATGTTAAAATGAGAGCTGTAGCTGCACCTCATCTTAACCAGCTCAGTCTGTCAGAAGAACACAAGCGTAGCCACATTGGTTTGGGTCAAGGGTCCATCTAACTTGGTATGTAGCAGTAGCCAAAGTAAAGAATAAGACAAGTATACAGTTGCACCCCCAACTGCTAGCAATCCCGTTCAAGATATTTTCTGATACCCTGATTTATAGTTTGGGGGCTATAACCTGGGTAATGCACTAACAAACCTGGGAGGAAGGACGCAGGTCTCATCTAGGGCTCTACTGCTCTACCCACCTCCTCGGCTCATTCATCTTTGCAGCCCTGCTCCTGGGTGTTGACAAAGCTGGCATGTCCAGCCACAGTAGCCTTTCTCTGATGGCTGCTAATACCTCAGCAACCCATACGGTGTGGTTAGAAAAGATTGCAGAGCTCTGAAGTTCATAAAAATTCCTAGATTATTAGTTTAATATTAAGTCTAGTCTTTCCATGTCAGTATATTGTAGACCCCCGGCTAGGCATTTTAAATCCAGGACTATGAGAGAATGTTGTAAAGTCTCCAACCCACAAGCTTGGCTTTTTTCTTTGAGAAAGAGGAAAATTAATAAGACAACCTAGAGAATGGGAGTAAGTCCAGGAGACAAAGCAAAAGAATAAGGAGGGGGGGTGGGGGTGGGTGGGGAGTGGAAAAAAGCCAGAGGGGAAAAAAGATGGAGGCTGATAAATGGGTCTTTAGAAAGGCATATTGAAGCTTTGTTTACAATCTCATGGTACCAAAGCATGCAGTATTAATAGCCTTCGACACCTTGTAAAGTCAGCAAAACTAATTTTGCAGAAAAGAACTCCTTTCCCAGAAGTCTCCTTTTTCTTACTTAACACGCATTTTCTAGGGCTGACATGTCCCCTTTCATCATGACAGCAGAAAAGTAGCTGGAAGGTTTGCCAGGACGTCTGGGGTAATGTCGCGTGTACTCTTGCAAAGGCAAAACTCAAAAGCAACTCCATCAGATCTTTAATGACCCCAACCACCCCATAACACTCTGATGGGGCAATGGGTCCGGAAGCAAACATGTAAAATCCACTTGTGAGGTAGCCAGCCATTATTGTCCCGATCTGACAGATAAAGAGGTGGAGCAGAGTAATCCAGGGTCACACAGAAAGCTGATGTCAAACATGTGGCAGTAGCAGGGGCTGCATCCTGTAATCCTGACAGAGCCCGTGCCGAAGCACAGACTGAACTGCAGTGTTCTCCTTTACCACCAAATTCATTCAGTTTAGGAGGCATGGCCACACTGTTGTACCCAGCCTGAAGTACCCTTCCTACTTCATCAGCTCTGCCAAATGCGTAGCTTTAGACCATATCCATGGTGGAAGGACCATGGATCTTCCAAGGACCTTCTAGCCAACTCACTGCCCAGCACCAGCTACCTGGTGCCCAAGGGCCCTTGGAGGTAAATGATGGTGGCTGGACAAAGTGAGTCACCCCTGTTCCCCACATATGAAGGAAGGATATGAGGGGTAGCATGCACCAGACGTTCCTGAGTGCACCCCAAAGCTCAGCTAAAAGCCCTACATGATGAACGGCTTGACTAAAAGCGGTCTGGGCTCAAGACGTGGCTCAGCCTTGCCAAGCGGAGCCAGTCTGAGGTCTGTGTTCACACACTGCCTCACTCAAGGTGTGGCAGACCTGTATGGTTTAGCACACCTGTGAGAAGGAGCCACCTTTGGGTCACCCCCACCCACACGTGATGTCCCTCTGAAGGACAGGGGCAACGTTCCCCCCAGCAGTGACTGTGGGGTACAGACTTCAAAGGTACTATCCTCGCCGAGCCTGAGGATGCACGAGGCTGAAACAAATATTTTTTTTTATTAATAGATGCTGATGGGCTTATGCAGGAGCAACAGACGCAGAGAAAGGTATAGGAACAGTTTCTACTTAAAGCTTTTAGTTACAGAATGACCTTTTCCCCCCGAATGAAATTTTTTACATGGAATTTCCCTTGTTAACATTCTCTGTGATAATTTTTAGTGGAGAATTTATCTGATTGTTCTTGAAATTTTCCATTCATCCTGCTCCAATGAATATTTCCCTATATGTTATGAAACACCATCAGAAAGAGAACGAGAAAATCTACCCTGGATTAGTGGGAATGGCAACCATCTGCACTGCTGGAAACTGACAATGAGGGTCCTATTAGAAGCTGGTAAACCAGGATTACCCGCTTCCCTGCGGTCCCCAGGCTTGGCATGGTCACCTACTCCAGAGCTGATACTTGTCTGTCTTTGGCTTTGGGAGTATATTCTTCTGCGGAGTTATGAAATTATAAAGCTTCACTAAAAGATGCAAATTTTAATAAAAAAAAGGTTGAGTTTGAGGGAACATTTTGGGCACAGTCGAATTTTCTGATGAAAAGTATTGATGAAGGAAGCACAGAGCACATCCTATTGCTGCAGACACAGCATCTTTTTGTGCCTCCCTCTTCCAAAAATGGGGCAGAGGCATTTGGTTCAAGAAGGAGCTGCCCTCGAGGTGCCTCCTTCCAAGTGACAAAGGACTGTCTCCAGCAAGCTGTCAGGAGATCCTGTTTATGGGCCATTGTCCGCCTCCAGTTACAGGTCATTCTCACCTCCTACTGCTGGTAACATGAGCTAGAGCTCCCCAAAGAGAGAAAGATTAGCTGACAGCCATAAAAGTCAGTCTCAGAGCATGACCTGGCCATGCTGCCTCCACCACACATGCCCTCCCTCTGGGCTCCATCACTGGGCTGCGAATCCACAGGCTGGTCGATGTCTCAGAAGACACCACTTTTTTTCTCCTCCCTGGTCTCCAGTCAAGTTTGGCTGGTGACTTTCTGACCCCTTCGGTAGCACAGTGAGTGTCAAGACCAAAATCAACTCTCACCCTCTCCAATGAAAACAAAACAAGGCAAAGCCACCAGTTCCCTGCTCAAGGCCACAGCAGTCCTGCTGAATTTAACCCTCCCCTTTCCACCACCCCTGTAACAGCACAACAGGCTCCGCTCTGTAATAAGCTTGACTCAGCAGGCAGGAGATGCACCAGTTCCTGGGCTGAAAGGTTCTTGCACAAACTGGATCAGATGAGCCCTTTTCCAACTGGAAAGATCACTGCTGGGGCTTACTGGTTCATTGGTGAAAAACAAAACAAGCAAATAAGAAACTCTGCAGGACTCTTCCCTCCAACCGGAACCTTAATCCAGATACTTGTCTGGTTTCAGCAGTGCTGTAGAGTTGGCCCAGACTTTGCAGCAGTAAGTGTGCATTCGAAGGAAAGGAATATTCATGACCCACATGCTGATTCAGCAAGAGCATTCAGTTCTTCTGCCAGCTCTTGGAACACCAGCTTGATTAGCAAGTGCATTGGGCTGGTTATATATTCATTAAGCAATGTTTTCACATGCCTGCTGTTACTGCAGGGACAGTGAAGTCTCAGAGAGTGAAGTGACAGAGAGAAGCAGTGTAAGACACGTGGGCAGGAGTTCATGCAGTGCATTTGCAGCAGCACAGTGTAATCAGCCTCAACACTCACCCTTGTTATGCCACTGTAGGATGGGACTACACACCTAGCAAAGGTTAGCTGGAGAGAAGGACATGAAAGAGAAATCCTGGTCATGGAAGAGATGTTGAGGTAGGAGACAGATAACCTTTGGCTTGCAAAATCCAGAGACGGTAGAAGAGGTTTGAGGGCTTTCGAAGCCACCTCTCCTTTTCAAAAGGAGTCCCAGTATTTACTTGTGTTGCAAAACCATGGGACATGCAAGAAACTAGAAAACTGTAAAAAGATTAAACCACCTAATCTGCTCCCAGTAATAATGTAAACATGAATCTATAACAGGACATATACAATTCCACTGCTCGTCTCCAACACAGATGATATTTGTTTATATTTTGGGGGGACTATATGGGAAACAGAGAATTCCAGCCTTCGGAGAACTGACCAGATGAAACTGGGAAGGTCTCCAAAAGCATCTGCCGTGTCAATGGAGGGTGAAGGAGGAAGCTTGGGGAGGTTTTGGCATGCAGAGCTGATTGAGCAAGACCTCCACAGTGCTGGTGGAATATACAGTTCAAGGGCAGCACAATAGGTTTGTGGCTTCTCCCACCTGCCTAAGACCTGGCACCCAGCTTGGCAGTGGTGGAGCTGATACTCTCACGAAGGATTTGAGATGAAAACATGCAGGGTTTAACATTAAATGAGATGGTTGTTAAATGTAACTGGAATATGAACTGCTGAGAAACACATTGAGGTCTAACCAGCAACAGACTCATCCATGTTGCTGTTCTTACAGTCAAGATGAAATGTCTTCAAGAAACAATCTATGCATGGTCCTGAATTTCAGCATGGAATCAGACTGTGAATTGGTAATGTTCTGCTCTTCAGACTGGGAACATGGCTCCTACTTTGCCCCAGATGATCTGGGCCAGCCTCTGTGGTCTCTTCAGTTGAGAAGGAGGAGTGCATAGCAGATATTTGTTAGGTGCTCCAGGCCTGCAGCCTTTGGAACTGCTCCTGAAAACTGGCAGAGATGAGTTTCTGCCATTTAAAAGTTTCATCAGAGTCTCCCTAAGATATCCAGGATCCTCCAGCTGCCTTTGGACTGACCCCCTTTGCTGTGGAATAGGCAAATGTCATTGACTGTAAAACAAAATTCTCTCTTTACCGTCAGGTCCATCAGATTTCAGGTTTGGAGCTGAGAGCACTAAATTAGAAACATGGCACCCACTGTGGCACCTATAACCTTTTCATCAACGTTCTGTGAAGCCCGCGGTATTCATAATTCTGAGCAAGGGGGCAGTGTAACTTTGATTCTAACTCTATTTCATATGGGATGAAGTCAGTTCTTCAGTCCTGCCCAAAGACCGTTGCATTCAGTAACCTTACAGTCCATTAGACTGTGCAGGGCCTTTAACCAAAAGCTTTTTCTTTCTTGTCCTTTACCTTGTTTTCCACTTACATGAAATATATTAAAGTGAGTTTCTGATCTCACAGCAAACTTCTGCAGTGATGCTGTCTTCTGAAGAGCATCTGTGGCCCAGAAACAAGAAGAGTCACGTTGGGTATTATCGTCTCATCACACCCAGTTAGGGATGTAATTCATTAATAACCCTTCATTTCAAAATCTACCTTTTACATCTGCTCACAAAGTTAAAAATGTCATCCCAAAGCCTCTCTCCTCTTTCACAGATTACCTGGGCACCTCAAAACGTGCCGGGTTTCATGCTTTTATGTGGAGCAGGGCAAAAGAGTCCTCAGGGCCTCTTCACCACCAAGGGGCTGTCCTAGAGCCCCAGAAATGTGCAACCTCAAGGGACTGGGAAACTTTGGAGCTTCAAACCATTGCTACACAATTCCTACAGCTCCTGCTTTGAAAGGCTAAGAGCATTCTGGCCAATGAACTTCGGGGGACCTGGCAACATGGGAGTCCTTGTAGACACCCATGGACTGCAGGGACTTCTGGGGAGGAGAAGAGAGGAGCTTAGGAACTGGGGTTCCTCTGGTCTCAGTTCCACAGCAGTTGATTTGCCGAAGATTTGGGACCCTGGAAGCTGAGGACTCCCCTTCCAAGACACTAGGTGAAAAACCAAGCAGGACGGGCTAGAAACATGCCAACTTTCCATCAGGTCCTTGATGAAATCCAGCTGTCTCCATGGATCATTTAGATTTCAGCTGTGGGTTGTATGGAGGCATTGTCATGGAGGGAGGTACAGATAAAACCAAGGTAAAAGAAACAAACTAACAATAGCCTGTAAACAAGGAAAAAAAATAATATCTGAGGATTTAAAGGGAAATAATTAGTGCTGGATCCAACTCAGGTCATTTATCTAAAATCCCACGTACCTTAGGGCCCTTCTGAAACATGTCTAGCTTTTTGTTTGTTTGTTTGTTTGTTTGTTTCCTGTTGTTTTAACCAGACTGAAGTCTACAAGACAAAGATTTGAGACACTAATAACCGTGGCTGATTTCTGCCTGGATTTGTTTCAGCCCTCTGTCGCTTAATGCTAACCAGCAAAATGAAAAATAATTAATAACACTCAAAATTCTCCACACTAAGCGCGAAGTGCTATTGTTCCCTTCACATTCCTCGCGCTGATTCTGCAGGGCCCCAACCCAACAAAGCAATCAAATACATGTGTAACACTGACAGCCTGACTAGCAGCTTTGGCTCCAAGGAGCTCAAGGCTAGTATTTCATCCAAAAAGGTGCTGGGCTATTAGTTGACGAATTGTATGGACATCTTGAACAGGTTCTTGTCTTAGCTTTGGGTATGACCATTTGTGACTTGCTATTTTATGTGAGCTTCCATGTTTTCAAAGCTGGCCTTGATAATCCGGCCCTGAAGCTTTAGATGAGCTTCCAAAATAGTTTCAAGGAGGGTATTGGTTGATGCAGAAAGGGTTGTGGGGTCTTCTGCAAAGTTTCTTTTAGGCTGTGTCCACATGGGTAAATCAAACAGCACCTGCGATTATTCCCAGTCACAAGAGCTCCCTTCTCCAAATGGTTTAATTTTTAAGATGCTCTTGGCACCATTCGGGTCTGGGCCACCAGACCATGTCACGGACACCTCCCAGGCACATCTCAGGAGGTACCACAAGCCAGGGACTCCAAACTGCCTGTTTGGAAGCAGCCACCTGCTTTTGGATGGCAAGAGGGAACTGCAATACGGACACAAGCCCTTCGTTCCTGTTTGGCCTCAGGGCTGGAGATCAGCACTGGGCACGTTTAATTTGCTTGTATAGACCCGGTGACTAAATCGCTCTCTTACCCTCTCCATTACCCAGTGGGAACATATCATGTGGCAGAGATGTTTATAAACCTTCATCCATCTGGAAGTCATTATCTCAAAATGAGGTTTATTTGAAGAAATTGTATTAAATGATTACATGTTATTTTTGCCTCGGCTAGAAAGCAAACTGTTGTACCGCTGCTGAGAGCCTCTCTTTGGACAAGATTTGTTTTAATATTTTATCTAGACTATCAGCATCAGGGTATGGCAGTTAATTTGGCTGCCTTGCTACAGTTGTCTGGTGGTCGGACATAATTTATTAAGAGTTTGACTCTTTATTTAGGTTTATTTATTACTGTTTCTCTTCTCCATCTTCTGTTAGGTCTGTATACTACCCCTCTAAATTGTATCTTTATTTACTTTTTGCATTTTGCAGTGAAGATTTGAAACACATATTAAAGTCCAGAAAAGAAAGAGAACAAGACTGCTAAAAAAATGTGCCAGATAGGTTGCCAAAATATTGTCACTTGTGTTGTGTACTGGGAAAAAGCTGGACTAGACAGTTGTGGGACTGATTCTTTTCCCAGTGAAAAGAAAATGGGGAAAAAACCCAGGGAGGACTAAAGCTGAGCACTGACCTTCGGCAAATGCATAGATTTGCAGTCCAAGGTTGATTTCTACGAACATGCGATCTTACTGCAACCTCCACACAACTGATGGATAATTCATGAATGAGCAAGGGCATGCCTTTAAAGGGAAAAATAACTGCTTGATTTAGATATAACTAGTGGAAAGTCAGATGATTCCCTGCCTTTATGTTCAGATCTGGCTTGCTGCCTTACACATGCTGCCTCTGCAGCCTGTCCTTTCCAACTCATCTGTGCCACCAAACCTTTGTGTGGGAACCTCTTTTCCTCTGATCTTGAAAAAACGCCATCCCATCCTGCTGATATTCATCCTGAGCAAGTATCTCTTTGATCATGTCTCTTCCTCCCCAAGCAGCTCTCCTCAGATTCCCCCATCTGTGCTGCATCCAGCGTGAGCTGCTTCTCCTTGTTTTCAAAGGCTGTCATCCCTCAGTCAGCATCAGGCGTTTCCCAATGCCAGGTTTTCCATCTGCTGCCCATTTCAGGTTTCTCAGGCGTATGTCTCTTTCTTGGCCAGAGCCCGGATTCATCAAGGCTCATGAGCAAATGAAGTCCAGAAGAGGGTACTGCTCAAGTGCTTTGACATCTGGGGCTGTGGGATCCTTCACACCCCTCTTGGGTTGCTTCTCAAGAAGGTAAAAGGGAAAGTGTTTGGGGCCCACGTAGCAAAGGGGCACCATGAGTGAGTGTGAACATGAGGTCCAAGACATGAAAAAGTTGTGAAGCGATTGACCTACTGATAGTAGTTTAAAACCATAATGTGCTTCCTTTCTGTGTATCATTACTCCCCACTACAAATTTGACTAGTACGATCACTTTGTAGCAGAGCTTTTTTTTTTTTTTCTTTCACCAAAGGTTGGAAGATCAAGAAATATTTCCCTTTTTTCCCTGTGCATTACAAATCTCACCCTGGGATCACCAGAACGAGTGGTGTTCTCCCCTTTGGACAGGGACCATGTCCCTCTGCTCTGTTTGTATTGTGACCAGCACAGTGAACAACTTCTGCCATATCCAAAAGCAAACTACAATCATTTGCTTTTCTATACTGTGGCCACATCCCCACTGCCCCTTGGCAATTCCTTAACTCTTTAAACCCCTTTAACAAGCAGGATAAATGTCAGCCAGATCCTATGATTTGTACACTTTCAAAGTTTCCAAGCTCGTCCTTATCAGCTTAATTTTTCTCTTTATTTTTCTTGCTAATGACATATTTAGAAAGGAATTCCATATTCTGGCGAGTTTAGAGGCATTTATTAATTACATCCTGCTCTTTGTTTATTAATGAGCCTGGGTTCTCGGTTTCCCCTGTTATAATTGTAGAGGGCTTTTGTTCCCCTTTAGCCCTTGCACACTTAACATTAGCTCATAAACATTTCCTTTCCTATGCCCAGAGATTCTCACTATTAGTTTAATTGACCACTGGCTCATCTCAAGTAGGGAACTGACTCATTGTGCACTACAGCTGTCAGCAAGTCAACTAATTGATAATACGCTCGCTGGGGCCAAGCCCAGGACAGCTTGAGATACATAAAAAGAAAGTCGAGACCAGATTTCTCCTGTGTGTTTGCACAGCACCTAGCACAGCGCAGGCCAGAGCTGCCCCAAAGTTCCTAGGTGTTACCACAACAGAAATAATAAGAAATAATAATAAAGAGTGGAGGTGATGTATGAAAAAGATGGAGAAATGTTTCCGCACACAGTCTAGTTGCTTCCATTTTCTGAGTGTTCAGATGACCTATTTTCCACGACACTGCAAATTCATCTAATGAAAACCCCAGTCGTACTTGAGAAATGTATTCTTTTACTAAAAAAAATAAAAACCAAATTGATGAAGATGTCAGAACAAGGTCAGCATTCTTGGGATGATGGGCACTGAGGGAGCTCTTGTGAAGTGAATACTAAGAGATGAAAAAGGCCAGCACTGTCCTAGACCAGGAGTCCCTTTGGTGACCAGTAGAGCTAACCACGCTGCCCAGAAGCCTGCAACAGAGGAAACTGGTCACAAACTGGTGATGAAGCCACCCCTTCAGCACATAAACAATGCATTCAAACATATGCCCAGTGTTGCATGGTACAGGGCAACGATGTCCATGAGGTTACAATTAAGCATGCTCCAAAGCCCTTTGCTGATGCCAAAGGTGTTGCAGCCCCTGTGAGATGAAGCCATGTGTGCCCTGTTCATCAGTGAGGTGGGATGGACCCATGCTTCCCTGCACAAGAGCACAAAGCCTAAGCCTAATGCAAGTCCTTATCTTCCTCACCATCAGGAGGACAATTTGGAAGTCAGAGTCAGATCTCATGTTGGGGCAGTTTACACTAAGGCTGGCTCTGTACCTCTTCAAGAAGAGCTGAGTAAATTAATTTTGGAGGTTGTTGGGATGTCAGCAGAGAGCCGGCCTACAACTCTGGGGTCCCAGGGTGAAAATGGGGAGAGAACCAGTGAATCTGTCATCTGCCTTTGACAGTCTTTCCTCTCAGGCCTTCCTGGCCCTCTGGCCCTCTCCAGCTGTGTCACGTCTTACTCATTGTGCTTCAGACCCAGAAAATGAGCTCCTACATCAGGTTCCTCCACCATCAGGCTGGAGCAGCCCAAGAAAGCCCCTTGTGCAGTCCAAAACTTGTCCTCATTGCACCACAGGAGCTAGGAGACTGTCTGACACATCAGAGGAGAGAGGCTGCTCTTCTACCTGGTTGGTTTTTTTTTTTTCCTTGGCTGTGAGCTTCCTCTTTTAGACTACCCCTTAGATTTATTGTACTTTTGCACTTCTAAGCACCTGGAAAGTGTTTTTGTCCCATTAATTTTGACTTGGAAGTTTCAATGTTTCCCAGAAGAGAAATAAATCACTCAAGCTGGGAAGACGCGCCCCATACAACCTCCTCCCTTGTCTGGGTCGTCGTGTCCCCCCCCCCCCGTCCCCCCGTGTGTCCCCCCCCCCCGGTCTCCTGCCTTCCACTTTCTTTTCCTTCCTACTGTTCCCTTCCCCCTCTTCCAAGAAACAAGTGGGCCACACAAAGTATGAGCTTTACATACCAGAAGCAACGAGGCAATCCTATTTGTCCAAACATCATTTTGCTGAGCACCTAAATAAAGCTCTCGGCACCCCAGCACATTCCCCATTGCTGCAGATGAAGACTGTGGTTCCAGGAAAGAAGGCAGCCAGCTAGAGGAGTCTCATGCCTGCAGGAGTATGCCTCCACTTCTAGAACACTTGGTCCCCAGAAGCCTGAAACACTTCTGGATGGTCAATATTGGGCTGAAGTTGCATTTCCGTAAGGTCTTCTCCCCAAAGGTGACTCTTCTAACCCAAAGGTTAGAAGACTCAAGACTCTCTCCATTGCAGCAGTACTTCTCACACTCTCCCAGCTTGCTTCCTAGCTTGTTATTGTCCTCCTTGCAATGAAGCAACCTACAGTAGCACTCACTGGTCTTCCTGAGCAGGTGGCATACCCCAAAGTAGGCCTTCCCCATTTTATCAGGCACAGGGACACAGAAATGGAATATGTGTATTTTTGGTTTCTGTGGTCAAACTCATGCCCCTGCCACAATCCTCCAAGAACATTGATTCCTTGCTAAAATCCTGCTGTGTAAGTTGAACACTGCTGATGTCTTCTGCCAGGTTCACTCCTGCTCTGCACTGGGGCCATTATTCCTTTGCTTTAGGATATTCACGAAAGATTCAATGATTAGGATTTTGTAATACCCTCCCTTCCCTCACCACCTGGACAACTCATTCAGATTTCCTCCAATGATAAGCACGTGATGGACAAATTAGATACACTTGGCACTAAAGGAAGTGCTTCAAAATCCATGAAATGTTTGTCTAATCAAGACTTTTTTAAAAATAAAAAAAAAAAGGTTTATTTTTAAGATAGCCGCAGCCCCCAGATTCAGACCTGGTTTAAGGTTTTCCACAATTTGGTTCTCCTCCATTCAGTACAGAAAATACAGTGAGGGAACCACTTGTAGGTTTACTTTACCATTTTACTATGTAACCTTTTCCTTTTCCCCTGGAAATTAGATTTACATGGTCGTTCAGTGTGTCCCCCACAGATTTCTCCACCTGTTGATTTTTCAACCAGCTTTGACGGAAAGCTGATGGTCTCCAAAGAAGTTATGTTCCCATTTCAACATTAAAATAAAGATTCAGAGAAAGGAGTGATTTCAATCTAAACACTTTGTTCTTCTATTTTTATCCTATTAGCTGGTTTCTACAGGGCGGATGAGGTACATAGCAGATTGTGGTAAACAAATTGTACAAAAACCCCTAGGGAATTCTAAAGGTGCAACAGAAAACAATGGACAACCTTAAAATAAATCAGTTTAACAAGCCATCAGCTTTGAGACATAAATCCATAGCGACCAGACTCTGCTTGCTGCCATTCTTTGTTCTTCCAGTTTCTGTCTGAATTTGAGCCCACTCTGCTAGAAAGGTAAATCCCTCTGACATTTCCAGGCTGTGTAGAAACATACAAAGTATTGGAAATTCTTCCAGAAAGCACATTTTCACACTGTTTCCAGTTGTGTTTTGCATGCTGCCATCCCTAGATGCAGTGTGTGCCATCACAAACAGCGGGAAAACCATATGAAAATGGTACTCAGCCCAGCACAGAGGCCAGAGCAACCAGTGCCAGGTGTGTTGGTACTGTGAAAGTCACTGGTAGTGGCTTTCAAACCACCACCTGTCCTGATGGTGACATCTGTAAAAAAAAGTAGGACACTTCCAGTTAGATTGGAGGTTTGGATTGCTTGGTGATGTCATCAAGAGCATATTTACGACATAACTCATCTCAGTCTAGACTTTGCCAGTAAGTTAAACTAATTGCATCAAAAAGTGCCTGTTTCTCTCCCTCATGCTAAACATAAAAGTAATGAAAGTAAATGAAACTGAAAAAACGACATCATTCTGGTAAGGAAATTGTAAAGAACTCAAGTCTTCTCACTTTATTCCCTGCTGTTCTTGAGAAGTTACAGCATGGCATTCAAGACCACCAGAAAAAAAGTCTTGTTCAGTTCCAGAAGTGCGTCTGAACAGAACGTCATTTTAGTCCTGTCTTGACTGAAAGTATTTCCTGGGGGAAAACCAGCCTAGGAGAGCAAAAAAGCAGGCAAGTGTGTTTTATAAAACAAGACAAGCTTGAGTGCTCTACCTGCAGTGCCGTGAAGCTGCATGGAGGATGTTCAGTTCCAGAGGGACATGGGGAGTGCGGTAGGTTGCATGTCAACAGGGGTGCTATAATAACACTACTTACACACTACATTGCTAAGGAGAGCCACTTGGGAAAGCATAATAAATAACACGACTACTTAATAGCTCTGTAGTGCCTTTCATCCAAACATCTCCAAACACTGCACACACATTTGTTAGAACTGCCGCTAACCCCAGGCAAAGTCATGCTATCTTTGCCGTGTGGCAGATAAGGAAATTGAGGTTACGTTATTCCCAGGAGCTTGTGACAAAGGCCAGAGTGACAGCCGAGAGTCCTGCCACCTACTCCCCTTTGCCCTAAGGGAGCAATGGAAAATAATGGAAATGGAGGTCTGAGTCCATGGTAACCCCACACTCAAGTCAAGGGGCACTCCAGTGGTGGTTTCTTTTGTTCCTCCACCACAGCTAAGTCAAGTGACAATGTAGGGGATAAAATGGAAGATGATAGGAGAAAAAGTAATGAAGTGGCATAATAGAAACATGGTCAGCTCAATGCATGGTAAATTTATAAACACTTGGAGCTGGTAAATATGATCCCAGGCCTACAGAACACAAACACCTTCCTAGGTTGGAAGCTAGTGGGGGGATACCCTAGGGCATCAGCTTTCACTAGGATGTCTAAAAGCAGATAGATGAGCCTTTGATTTCTGAACTATGTGACTGAAGTCTGCTGTAGTGCAAAGAAGAGGCAGGTCTGACACACAGATCGTCGTCAAACCCAGCTTTTTGCCCTGGTACTGGATGAATAGTGCCAGGGTGAGGCTGGTCCTTTCCACAGACTGTAGCAGGCATTTCGATGGCAAACTCGGATGTCAACCGCTACACTGGAGGCACCTAAATCTGGGGAGAAGACTCCTACGTTTCACAGAAGAGACAGAGCTGGGATTAAATTGTTTAGACCTATCCATATCTCATGTGTTAGAGCAGGGAACAGAAATAACATCAGATGCAAGGGCAAACACGGGAGGCATGTAGGGGCAGCTTTAGCATGAGGTGCCTTCATGGAGGTATCACCAAACGTGCTGGGTGCCTGAGCTTCCATTATATGAGGACCCAGTCAAAAAGCCTGTGGAGCTCAGACAGCTATTCACCTGGAGCAGGATGCAGTTGACCAGCAAGGTGTCATGTGAGATGCCTTCAAACCACCTGGCCTGGGCTCCAGCTGGCGCTGCAGAAGGGCAATAGTCTTTCATAACCTTCTGGTTGCATTTGTAGGGTTAATCAGGAATCTTAGACACTCTAGGTAGTAAAGCACCACTAAGTGCTTATGTTTAACAAACTGGGTATCATCTGCAGGAGTGGTTGGCTAAATAGATCTCCACTAACTACAAAGGCAGAATGGACATCACAGAGATACTCGGTTTTACATACCTAGGTCTGAATTACACCATACTCCTCAAAACTTCATGAATTTTATACAGGTTTATGAGTCCCTTATGCCAATAGCTGGCAGGATCCAAGTGCCCACACCTGGGACACTCTGAACTAAGCAGTAGGTTGGCACCAGTTTGTGACAATGACAAAACCTTTATTAAAGTGTTGTGAGCTGCAAAGAAGCCTTGGCTTCCACAGACACCACTAGGAATTGAGGGAAACTCTTTCCAGCTCCCAGGATAAGGCCTATCCATGAGGGACAGCCCTTGCCTTTGTCCAATAGCAATGCCAACACCTGAGTGAGCAAAGACCCACGAACACAGATCCATTTGCTGCAAAGCCATGACAGTCCTCTCTTCGCAAGCCCCTACTGCAATGAAACAGTCTGTTGACTCTAAGTTGTTGGGTTTTATAATGAAAAAAAGGAGGAATTCAGATTGTCATGTTTTCTGACCTATAGCTAGCAACACATAACCCCCACTCTCCCTTTGCAACTCTAAAGCGTTGGTGTTAGTGTAACTTAAGATGCCGAGGAAGCTATTCCTCACAAATATTATGATGGGGTTGTCATGTTTCAGTCCATGTGGAGTGATATACGGACTGAACAACAAACCAACCTGCTGGGACCCAGCCCCGAAAGATGAGTCTGCCTCTCACAGCCTACTCTGCACGTGCTGGGGGTTATTCCTTCAAAGCAGCTCCCCTGGTAACCACGAGGGAGGAGGGAATGAGGCATAAGAGGAACAGACAGTCCTCCCCCAGGGATGCAATGACCCATTACCACTCACTCTAAAACAAGTAGTAAAGGATGGTTGATGGTCTCTTTGGCTGAAGATGCTCTGCCCAAAAGAATCAAAAAAGGAGAGTGAGGCATGGGTTGGTTTGTGTACAACTATTTTTTTCACTTGGGAGTCAAAAGGGGCTTCCCCCCACTGCTTTTTACTAAATAGTATGGGATTTCAGGGGCTATTCTGGTCCTCCTGCACTCACCCCAACTCAGGTAGACAGTGCCTGGTGTTCACTCTGTCTGTATAAAGAGAAGTCAAACAGCCTAGAGGAGCCCTACTGACAATTTTACACATTTCAGACACAAAAAGAGCTCCAGCATCTCTTAAAAACAAAGACACCTGCTTTAATTATGTCCATGTCCAAGCCCAGGGGAGTTTTACGGGAATGTCTCCCACTAAGAAACAACTGTAACACCAAAACTCCCCCCACCCCCCCACCCCCCCGACTTTGGATATCAGCTCTTCCAAGGCTGGCTATAAACCTGTGGCCTTATCCAACTTCTGTTTATGTTTATAGAAATTAAGGAAGGAAGAAAACTCCTAAAGCCCATTTGGTTGTCTCCTTCCTCCTCTCAGGGAAGGTTCCCATCCCTGGAGTTTATTTCTGCTCTCTAGGACTGGTCTTTTGATTTGGCAACTCACAGATCACGGCCAGCCTGCCAAACACCACAGTGGACTCCTCTGTGCAGGTCTAGAGCAGACAGCTTGAGGAGCTACCATGAAGGTCCCATGACACTGAAATCTGGTCCAGCCAGACCTCCTGTCTCCTGGACAGCAGTGTGGGATATAGGACAGACCAAGCTGTAACAGGACTCAACAGGTCCATCACTGCCTCTGCTTGGTGCATATAGAGAGGAGTCCTCTCCTCCCACCTCAAGGTACAATGGCATCCCTGGGTAGAAGCTCAAGCCTGCCTGGAAGACGCACAGTGTCATGGAGTATCTTCCCATTTCCAGGTAGAGTGAGCCACCACACTCTTTTCTAGGATCCCAGGACCACCATGAATGCATTTCAGCAGGCACCCCAATCAGGTCAAGGCTGCTGGTGATGTAAAGATGCACAAAAGGCTGTGGTCCCTCTCCCCATGGCTCAGGCATTCCTCTGGCTGCTGGTGCCTTTGAGCTGTAAAATTAACTCCCATGAGAGTGTGCCAAAACCAGAGCATTTGTGCAACAGGCTTCTCCATGATCACGTTTTCTCCAGAGGCATGAGGCATACATGCCTGGGGACTCTGTTGCTGTGGGAACCTTAAGAAACCAGCAATGTCCAGTCTCTCTTAACCTTGTCTTGTGGCACATTACAGTTGGTGTGTTGGTACTGACATGCTATAGGATGGTTAGGGTGGTGTTTTGGGGGTGAAGAGTAAAGAACAATTGTTCTTTGTACTGGACCCCTTGAAAAGTTGCCTGTTAAAGCAGGGGACTGAACTCAGTGATGTTCCTTTCCAAGTTCCAATCTCCTGTACCAAGTTTCTCTGCCTCCTTCTACCACTATGGGCACCACATTCATTGCACATGCCTTCTCAAAGCACCCACTGCCATTGAAGAGCCTTTACTGAGAGCCTTCCAGGGCTAAGTCTAATATGTCTTGCCCCAGGGGAAGGGGGAAGACCAACCCACAACAATTCTTACTGGGAATTTGTTTTTCCAGCTGCTTCCAGCATGGCAGAACAATCCCACCTCCACAGCTTCCCTTGCAACTGATATTTTCTGTGCCATATGGACAAGAAAATATCTGCCAAGAAAATAATTAGGCACTGACACGAAGGCAGCCCTGCAGGGAACATTTATATCTACACGGAAAGGCTCCAGATCCAGACGAGAGATGAATCTAATTCCCACCTCAGAGAGAGGTGCTGCTTGCAACCCTTCCCCAGGCCATGCTCAGGAGCCTACAGCTCCCTGCTGTGCCAAGGCACAGCACCCCAATGCTCCTTTGATGTACCTGTTATTTATTGCCTACAGAAGAGTGTAGGAGCTACAGCTGATTTCAAGGCCCTCAGCATCTAAGCAACATGTGGTCACACATTAAGAGAACGCTGATGTCTTGAAAGGTTTACAGTTCAAGCAAATGTCACAGGCAAAGGGCAAAAGGAGACAATGTGGAGGGCAGGGTAGGGCTTCCCCATCCCCTCTGCAGATAAGTCTCCATTTCTCAGAATCTTGCCCCATTTGTCTGCTGACTTCGCTTTCATTGCCTGACCCCTGGTGAAATCAGAGACCCAACTGGATTCCCCAAAGTCTACCCTGTTGGCCAAGCAAACCTGCTGTCAAAGTCAGACTCACTCACACATGCAGGAGTCCCAGGAGGGAGAGAGTCCACGATTTGCTCACCCGCTCCTGTGGTCTGGACAAAGAGGACCTGTGGGGGACAAAGTGGACCATACCCCTATACCATGAAAGGGACCCCAAAGTTGGCTCTTCCTCAGCAGCAGTGTGGTACATGGGCACGGCCAGATCAAAGCTTCTCAGTGGCACAGGCAATACTGAGTTCTGGTGCCCTTTGGAAGAAGCTGCCCCAAGCCAGAGAAGGAAACAGCTATGGGGACAGGCAAGGGGGGGCTACAGGAGGAGGAAAACTGAGGGCACAGCAGCTGGAGCACAAGATTGGGTTTTTTTACCATCAGGAGCCTGTTGCCATTGGGAAGTGCCTACTGAGCTGGTTGGCAGAGAAGCTCCCTGTGACTTCTCTCATGGGATGGACCACAGACCAAGCACCCTGACCCTCCCTGGTGTCTAAGCTGGTCAAACCCATAAACCTGTCTCTCCACCACAATACAGCCAGAAGTACTCAAGGACACACAGAGATACTACATCTCCATGTGAGGATCTCTTTTCCCCCAGCTGTCACAGCAGAGATTACCAGCATCCACAGCATCTCTTGCCCACACCATTCAGTCTGCAGTTGTTTATATAATTATTTTTTTTCATAGAAATCACCACTGCCACCCTGAAGCAAGCACAAAAGGAATTACAGAAAATCAAACAGTGTTGCGGGCTCTAACTCCTTCTTCTGCAGAAATAGTATATTTCAAAGGGAAAATATAGGTACAGCAACTCCACTGCTGAGAAATAGAGGGCTGCAATTCCTCTTTGCTGCTAGGGTTTGAGGAAGGTGGGAGTGATTTGTGGCACCCTAAGAAGACAAAGTTTGTACAGTCACTCTTGAAGCATGTGGGAGGGAGTATATATCTGTCTGACGGTCTGTCTGCTTTTCCTCCAGCAATTTTTGAGCCCCTTCACAAATTTCCGGCTAATTTGACAGAAAAGCAGAAATCTCCTAAGTACTTGAGTTCCAATATGTTTTGTGAAGAAGGGAGGGACAGGGGGAGACAATATAAATGTCCCCACTGAGGAAAAGCAGGTATATGGTTTCTGTCCTTATTAGACCCTAGAAGATCTACATGGGAGAAGCTGTGAACATCCCAAACACTGTAAAAGCTTCAGCAAGTAGCTAGTAGACACTGAAGACCTCAAAACAGAAAACAGAAATCCTTTTAAATCAGGGTGCATTGCTACTCATTGCTCAAAGTACCGCAATCCTTGCAGAGACCAGGAGTCCCCAGCACTGGCTGCAACGGGTTGCACAAGTCCTACATGTCTCCTTGGCTGGCATTACAGGTTTATCATATCTCCTCTTGCTCTTATGCTTCCTCTTTACAAGTCAGTGTCATTTTAATCTCCTCCTGCCGGTACCTCCCTCCGCAGGAGCTCTCTGCCTCCTCCTACCCACCACCCCTCTGCCAACCCTGGCTTTATCACTGGAGTCTGGCGGGACAATGCCAGAACGAATTTGCAGTTGTATCTCCTGCTGTTTGTTATGATGGCTTGGTGTGTTTCTCCTGCTGGAGAGTTCATTTAAATTCTTACATTTCCAGCCAAGCCTTTGTAGATGAGCAAATCCATGTGTCCTCTTTTCTTTTTCCCTTTGGAGCACTCCAAGCTTTTCTCGTCCTGCCCCAGCCATGGTGTCCAAGTCATGCCTGCTCTGTGAAGGTACAGGGAAGATTTGTGTCATGTGTGTCTACAAGGTCAAATTCTCAAACCCTGTGGGCTTCTACATATCATTATCCCAAGGTTTTTGGCTTCCTCTCTCCCATTTTTCAACATAATTAACTCTTTCTTCCACTCTGCAAATACGTTAACTGGTGATCCACCAGAAAAACAATCCCATACCATGCTGTTGAGAAGTTGCTGGCATTTGAGATATTAAAAAAGATCGTTTCACCCAGGAGGACAAACAATGCAAACAAGCCAATTCTTATTTTTTGGTAGGATGGTGACTTCTTGTAGCAAATAACCACAAATATCAAATACATGAACAAACAAACAAAAGGAACAGTCTTCTGTAATGTATCCCCAGGTCTGCATGCATTTGTGGTTTGTGCCCTAAAATCCCTCTTTCTCTGTCTTCCCTTAGCCTGTATCTCTAATACGTTTCCATTAGCTGGAGAAAATGGGGAAGGAGGTGAGATGGCACCTGTATGAAAAAAACAAGCAGAAAACCTGAAACAAGCACATGTAGACAGAATTGAATCACCCTGCTGTACAGTTTTGCTTGTGGAGAGTGATATCACGGTTTTCCAAAAGCCACACAGAGAGCATGCTGCCAGTAGAGTGGTGCCCTTTACTGGGAAAAAAGCATCAGAAACCTTATTCACTTCTTGGGTGTTTCATTGAGGTAACCATGCTGCATTTTGCTGTCCTTAAGACAGGAGAGACATTAATTATTTCTTTCCCTGAGCTGAAAAATGGCCACTTGAGCAACTGAAGCCTTTATCTATGTCTGTCACTGCCTTAGAGCTACTGTTCATGCTCTTAACCTGATGCTTTCTAACTGGCTGTAGACCACAAAACTCCATCCTTCCAACAGAAGCGCACTGGGTGAAACCCAGCCCTAGTTAATACATGCTGACAAGCACAAGCAGTTGAAAGAGCCCGATCCTGGCCTGGTCCAGGGCTGAATTTCAGACAGAGTCAGACTTCTGGAGATTACACACAAACAAGGGTCATAGCATGCGGGCACTGCTCAGCCCTTAACATGGATCACATGGAAAAACCTCCACAGATGCAAAATACTGCCACCGGGAGTATTTTCTATTAAATTAATGTCAGGCTGAATCTGAGCTGGGATAGCTCAGAGATTCCAGAGGAAAACACATGGGATGCTCATCACCAGGGCAAGTGTGGGGAGCACATCCTTTCCAGGGATCACAGGGGCACACCATGCCTAATTTCTGCTTCCAGCACAGGCAGGGAGGATCATAGACCCCCCTCACCTGCCCCTTCCCACTCCCTCACCCAACAGAGAAGATACTTGTATTTTAGCATGAAAACTATGCGGCTCCGTGGCATGCTGCCAAGACACCCAGGCAAACCTCCCTTCCAGGATGGGCAGCCTCTGTGCTGCATTCCAGCGGAGGAAAGCATGCTGGTAATGACACTGAGCTCTTGCTAAGCCAAAACGTGTAACAGGAGTCTCTGGGGGGAAGCGCCAATTTATCAGTCTAACTGGACTGGAAATTCCGTTTCGGCAGGATCTGTTCACTCTCGAACATGTGCAGGGCAGCCTGAGGAATGAGCAATGAACATGATATCTCTTTTATGTCTGCCGTGGCAGATGGCCTTATAGTAGTAATAGTAGTAATAGTAGTAGTAGTAGTAGTAGTAGTAGTAGTAGTAATAGCAATAATAATAATAGCAAAAATAATAATAGCAATAATAATAATAATAACAATAATAATAATAGCTTATTATTATTTTATTATTATTATTTTAAAAACCTGCCCAGTGACTTCGCACCAGTCTTCCTGGATCTAAAACACAGATGTGAAACACTATGAGACATTTGTGCTATTTACCCTTGAAATGCCTGTATCCTGCCTCAGTTTACTTCAGGGTTAATCGATCGATCTCTGAGATGCTGTAATGTTTGAACAGCAAATTGTATAAACACTGCAAGTCATTCCCATGAGGGTGCACCTGAAAGACCCTGGTCCCCTATAACTAGGTTTTCTGATGTCTAGCAAAGGTTGCGCTCATCCCTCAGCTCCTTTCTTCCACTGAGGATTAGCAGGATTTCTTTCTCTTGCCTGCTTGAGTCACAAAAAAATATTGGAAATTCCCCCTCTCTCTGGCTTAAACTGGCCAACATCCTTAATGTCTTTTGAAGAGATAAACAGACACAGGCATGTGCAGAACATGATCATATAAGTTGTGCTTTCTTAGAGAGCCAAGTAGAAAACAAGCCAAATGACTTCAACCCAAAATGCACTTAGAAAATAAATCTTTGTGAAGGTGATCACAGTGGTGAGGATTGAGCGGGTGCAAGGAGAAACAGGCTGTGAGGGTAGCTGTAATTCTTGGGTAAATTAAAATAAACAGAGATGCAAATATAGGTGGTATCAGTCATAAGGGTTGCAGTGTCTCAGCCAAAGCATTTGCACACTGAGAGAAGCATTTGGCTTTAGAGGATTAAAATTGCTACTGGTCGTTCAGGGTAAATCGCCCTGGGTACATCCATCCTGCAGCACTGGAACACAGAAACCACAGCAGAGCTGTGCTGGTAACAGACCAGAGAGTAGGGGCAGGGCTGTAAAGAAGAGAAGAAACCAAGGCACCTTCTTTCTGTCAAGACCCCCATGTTGTCCCTGAGAGTGGTATGGCTGAGTCCCACCTCCCAAACTCAGATGGGGAGTGAGGGTTTAGTCAAGAATTTAGCACAAGAATTGGCCTAACAGATGTAGGACCTGGAGAGATAGTGATGGGTGCCGTGATAAGTCTCATCTGAAGTGCGCTTGGTGCTCCCCATCGGATGCCTGACATGGACCCAAGAGGTTGTGTCCACCTGGGGCTGCAATGGGGTTGCATTCACCCAAGGGAGGGATGGAGAAAGCACAGGGAGAGAACTACAAACCCCACTGAAATCCATCAGGAGGCCTACAGAAATGTCGAACTCCCCCAGCACATGGCCATCAGGGGGTCGGGGAGCATTAGCTGCACAGCCCAGGTTGAGGAGAGGTCAGCTACAGGCACTTGCCATATTGAAAAAGGATTTGCAGCTGAAGGCAGGGCTGACTGCAGAGCTCCCCTCCAGGACCACTTGCAGAATGAACATAATTGCTTGAGCACTTAAGAAAATAGAGATCCATCTTTCCATGCAAGTGAGCCTGCTGCTGGGACAGGAAAGCTCGGGGAAGCAGTGGAATACGTATCGGTGCTTTGCAAAGCAGAGATAAACCCACCAGCAAGGAGGGAGCAAAGAAAGAGAGCTTCGGCAAGCCTTTGCGCATCAAATGAACAGTGCATCCCCTGATGAGTGAGGGTGATGGGAAGTAGATCGATGGGCAAACACTCCAAACAGTAGCGTTCATCTCTCATAATAAGGCAGCAAAACTGCTCTCGTTTCCTGTAATCTGATAACCCACCAGAGGAAGGGGGAAAATGCCTTTAAATGGTGATTATACTTTCTGTCATGGTGTTTCCTGATAAAGTGGCCCCCCAACCCAGTGTTATTATCGGTCATGACTACTACAGTAGCATCCTGAGGCTCCCATGGAGATGAT